>NC_053166.1:32910709-33210709 GCF_016835505.1 Polypterus senegalus | reverse complement strand
GAGTGAGACACCAGTCCATCCCAGTGCCCCCCAATGCACACTCCAACACTGATTCATATCAGGATACTTAGGAGTCATAAGGCGCCATTACCGTGGACACTTTTAGGGTGTAGGACAGAGGTGACCAATGCGTCGATCACGATCGACCGGTAGATCGCAAAGGTAGTGCAGGTAGATTGCGTTGCATTAAAAAAAAAAAAAATGTAAATGTTAGTCTATCATATATTCTCCCTATGGCATTTGCCACTTGAATGACATACAGGACGGCCAGTCTTAGATCTCTTTTCTTCTGTCATCCCGCACACACCATCAAATGCGCGAGCTACTGCAAAACTCTGGCTGTGATCTAGTTAACCTTTCAATTTATATCGACTAAAGAAGGGATTTAAAAAGAAATTGTTTGAGGAGGGTATGGGCTGGATGTGGAATTGGAAGAGGAATTTTTTCTCACAATGTCACAGTCGAAGTGCGTTTGTCTGATCTGTCAGTCTATCATTGGTATTCCAAAGAAGGAAAATGTGGAAAGGCACTTTCCAACTGTTCATGAAAAGTACGAAACTGACGTCCTTCCAAAAAGTGATCTGAGAAAGAGAAAGAAGAGAGAACTAAAATCGCAGTTAATCGGACAGCTTATGGAGTGAGGCAAGTGGTCAAGAGTGAGCCTCAGGGCCATGGGACCCGTAGGTGGTGATAGGGCCGCTCCTACTGAGCACTTTCTTGGGGAGTAGGAACGTCCTGAGCAATGGCATCTCCCCACAAGGACCAAAGGTTAACGGCAGGAGAGACTGTTTGGGGCTTGTCAGATTGCCCTGCAGATGTTGAAGGAAGGACAGCAGGGAACGGAGCCCAGTGAAGAAAGTTGACTGCACCTGTTGGTCTCCTTACACCACAAGGTCCAAAGAGAATAAGTGGAGAAGATGCCAGTTTTTAAAGGGTAGCATTGGGGCTCACTGTTTTTGTAGTCTGTCTCTGTCTTTTAACCTCATTCTTTAAATGGATTTACTAGGGGGCTTCACTCGCCAACCCCTTCTCCTCCCCACCAAGCGCTGCGCACCGTTGTGAAGAGGTGAGCTGAACGCACCCCAAGGAGACACTGTCGTTCTTCTGAAACCCCTCTTTAATGGTGATACATAGGGAATCAAATAACAGTTGTTTTTTTTTTTTTACCTCCTCTTTGCTCAATCAGCTGCTGCGTGATCTGCGCTTCGAACATTTTAAAGTCACTTCCTTGTCTCTCTTCTCCCCAAGACATCCTCAAACACTATTCGATCTCTTTTCGCTATTCCATTATTTCACCAAGTATTATTTTCCATTTGTTTGTGTTAATGCGATCTTTACCCTCATTTTTATGAGACTTTTGAATTTTCCTACTTTCATTATCTCTAACCTTCTCTGCATGTGTATCACAGGACTTGCTTCCAAAGGTTGTAAGTATGACGTGACTTGACCGTCTCGCGTGATGTGAAAGTGTCTCTCTGTCTCTCTTCAAAAGATCATGTTTCGTCCCAAGTTTTCTTTTATAATAGAGAGATTTATTGGATTTTAGCCTCCACTAGACACTTTCATTTTATGGATTATTTATTTATTGACATTTAGAGCACTGCACTTGTTGAACACTGTTGTTTATTTTAATAAAAGCACTTGAACACATTTTTTCACCATCCCCTTGTTTGGTGTTTGTCCTCATGACTATTGACGGTGTTGGGTTCAAGATGCTACCAAAGTGGAAGAAGGAGCAAGGAGACAACCCGCACCATCACAGTCTTCCTTTCTTTCCCAATTACGTGCCACTTTGGGTTAGCTGGCAACTCTTCATTGGCTCCATAAAGGGTGAGTGTGTCCCGCGTTGGGCTAAAAGTGTTCAGTTCAGCTCTGTTTCCTGACTTGCACCTGATGTTGCTGGGGTAGATTCTACCTCTCCATAATAAAATAAGTAGTTTTAAGAATGTGACCTTTTAAATAAAACTAGCCAAAGCCCGCCGTAGCATACGACAGTGTAGGAATAGGAACGGAAAACGGTGAGAAAGGAATTCAGTATAACAAAGGCTTAGGAAACCACCGTCGCAGTATAACGAAAATAGCAAGGAGCGAAACCAATGCCAATGGTCGAGAGAGTACCTTCCTGTAGCAGGCTACGGAAAACATAGACATATATAGATAGACTCCGCATTCACTGTGTTGCCCAGTCGACACGATAAGTCGGCGCGTCCACCATATTGCGCGTGGTAAAAGTGCCATTTAAACTAATACAGGTAGACGTGGAAACCGGGTTTTCTGATGAAAAAAACAATAACGTTTTAAACAGTATCGTTTACATACAACAGATTTTGGCAAATCGTTTACATGCAATTATTTATATCCATTTATACACTAATAATGGCAATTATTAAATAATAATAATAATAATTATTATTATTAAATAATTCCTCCCGTATAAGTAACATTTCTCGGACTGCTTTCTTCCATCTCCAAAATATTTTTAGACTTCGTCCTGTTCTTATGCAACACAGTACTAAAGCATTGGTTAATGCCCGAGTCACCTCACGTACAGATTACTGTAATGCTATTCTATCTGTCATCCCACAGAAACATATCCATCGCTTACAAATTATTTAAAATTCTGCTGCCAGGATAATAACCTGCTGTTCTAAATCCACTGAACATACTACACCTATTCTCTCTCAACTTCACTGGCTCCCTGTTAACTACAGAATACAATACTAAATACCGCTCTTAACATTTAAAGCTCTCCACAACCTCACTGATCTCCTACAGACTGACACTCGTCTCGCTCACTCAGGTCTTCATCTGCAGCTCGACTTTCTGTACCACACATCAAACTCTGTGCTATGGGAGCTCGAGCGTCTCTCCTAGTGCTCCTCAACTTGGGAATTCACTTCTCTCTCATATACGTCAGCTCGATTCAATAACACATTTTAAAATGACCCTCAAAACTTATCTTTTCAAACTGGCATACCAATTGTGAATTTTGCACTGTTACTGCCAGTTATCTTTGTTTGTTTGCTAATTATTGCTGTTTGATCGAGAGTGACGGTGGACGCGGAAGTAGAATTAGAGATGGCGGGCGGGGCTCTGTCGTGCGTATCCCATGGTCTTAGAGTTGGTGGGTGGGGCTATGTGAGTTGGCAGGCGTGGCTCTCTGTCTTGCGTGTGCTCTCTGTCTTGCTTGCCCTTAGTTAGAGTTGGCGGGCGGGGCTCTGTCTTGCGTATCCCATGGTCTTAGAGTTGGTGGCCGGGGCTCTGTGAGTTGGCGGGTGTGACTCCCTGTCTTACGTTTGCTCTCTGTTTTGCTTGCCCTTAGTTAGAGTTGGTGGGCGAGGCTCTGTCGAGCATATCTCATGGTCTTAGAGTTGGCGGGTGGGGCTCTGTGAGTTGGCGGGCGTGGCTCCCTGTCTTACGTGTGCTCTCTGTCTAGCTTGCACTCACTGTCTTGCGTGCCCTTAGTGAATTATATACTGTACAGTATATAGATATACAATTTTGTCAGATCATTTTAAAAGCACCCTGAGAAAAACCTAAGCAGACAGCATGGAAGTTTCACACAGACAGCTGCTGGTGTGAGGCAACCGTCCAAACTACTGTATTGCTGTATTTAAATTAATTATCTTTTAATTCAAATTAGTGGACACTTACATGGACTAATCACTACTATGAATATAATTAAATCTGCCATGAATATGAAGTGATCAGTCTAATAATTTACGTGCAAAAACAGCAGTTGATTAATCTACTAATGTACAAAAGATCAAAGGTGCACAGTCATGTGCTGTGTTTTCCAATGAATAAAATATATATATTAAATAAAATAAACTGCTCTGCGTGTTTTGTCTCCTTAGGGACTCCTTATAATTTCCAATAAAGTGTAGATTAGAACAAGCAGTTTTGTCTTCGCACTTAATTGTTCCATCTTCATTATTTCAAAGGAATGCGGGCGGAGTGGTGGCTCTGAGGTTAAGGATCTGTGCTGGTATCCCGAAGGTTGGCGGTTTGAATCTCCATCACTGCCAAACGAGATCTTACTCTGCTGGGCCCTTGAGTGGTACTCTGAAGTACCTCACAGAAACCTACTGAATTATGATAAGTCCTCAAACAAACTCTAATTTTACCTTGAGTTCAAATCTTTAATTCAGTTAAACTCTGGATAGTTCTTGATATGAACTGTTTAATGTTACTTTTCTATGCAATGTGCATAAAAACAACCTTACTTATTAGCCCGGGGTAATTCATAGCAGTGCTGGCAATCGGCCTAGGAAAAGAACACAATTTTGAAATGAAAACATGACAATGGTTTTAATATTATTGATCATTTATGTAATTACTGTTAACTCCTTTAGGGAAAATCAAAAACTTACAAAAACCTGGTTTCATAAGTGTGCACATCCCATACTAAGTTGAAGCACCTTTTGATTTTATTACTGCACTCAGTCTATTTGGGTAAAAGTCTATCAGTTTTGTACATTTTAACTTGGTAATATTTTCCCACTCTGTAAGGCCCATCATATTGTGAGAGCATCTCGTGTGCACAGCCTCTTCAGGTCCCTTGACAGATTTTCACTTGAATTCAGGCCTGGGATGTGGCTTGGCTATTTCAGAACATTGATTCTCTTTTCGGTCAAGCCATTCATTTTTTGATTTGGAAGCATGCTTTGAGTTGTTGTTGTGCTAAAAGTGGAATTCCTCTTTATGTTTAGCTTCCTAGAAGATGCCTGAAGGTTTTGTGGGTATTTGTAGCTACTCATGATTTTTTCCACCTTGACTAATGCCACGATTAAGAAAAGAAGCCCCAAAGCATGATGTTGCTACCACTATCATGCTTCACTTTCCATATGGTGTTCTATATATATAACTTTTTATGGCTAAAGGGGATTATGGCTAAAAGGTTAAACCTAAGTCTCATCTGTCCATAACACATTTTTCCACATGGTATTGGAAGACTGGATATAATTTTTTGCGAAATCTAGCTGGGCTTGGATGTTTTTCTTCGAGATAAAAGGCTTCCAGCTTGCTACCCTACTCCATAGCCTAGACAAGAAATGAAGGAAATTGTTGTCCTGAACTCCTTTAACGTTGCTGTAGACCTCTTGGCAACATCCCGGACCAGTTTTCTCCTTGACTTCTCAACAGTTCTGGAGGGCCATCCTGTTCTTGGTAGTGTCACTGTAGTGCCATATTTACCCCACTTGTTGATAATTGCTATCACTGTGCTCCATTGTATATCTAATGCTTTGAATATTCAATAACACTTTCATTTAGAGACTGGAAAAATGCATTTATAACTCGTTTACTCTTATGTAACACGACCTTAACAAAGGCGTCTTTTGGTGCTACCAAAAGTTGCTATTCATCAGTAAAGGGGCTATTCATCAGAGCAATGTGACCTACTAAAATAACTTCACTTTGGAATTTTTAGAGATGGCATAAGTATTGCATACTTAAGTACCTTTGAATCTTTCACATTCATAAGTAATTTTACAAGTATATCATATGCCATACTCCAAGGAGATGAATATCCTATTTACTGATGCCTTAAAATTCTAAATAAGACTAAACGAAGCCTAAATTATAGGTCTAATTACATAAGAATAAATGCATATTAGATTCATTTTTGCAGTCCCTAAACTAAAGTGTTACAGTTTATTCTTTGTATCCCTCAGCTCTACCGATCGATATACCTTTCAAGTATGAGATTCTGTTCCTGTTCTAAAAGCTCTTTGCAGACCTTAGCTTCTGCAGCCGTACTCATCCAAGATGATGTCAGGATAATCCCACAGGTACAGCAGAACTTTACTTTGAGCCAATGAGAGTCACTTTAATTGTTGCCAGTTGTATACTATTATTTGACGTGAGTTCAAATGTGATTGGTTGATTCTGAACGCAGCCACAGCCTTAATTATAAAAGGATGGGTACGTTTAAGCAACCAATATTTGCATATTTCTGATTTTTGTTCCCTAAACAGTTTTTGATTTGTTTTCACTTTCTTTGTATAGACTGCAGTTTTACACTAAAGGTGCAAAGTGTTCCCACATAATTTGTCTTGGTTTCATTTTCTTTACATCACATAAACCTGCCGTTTTAACAGCGGTGTGTAGAGAGTTTACATCCGCCGTACATATTGCCATTCACAAGATGCTCTAAGTATATTTCAAGGCAACAAACCCCTTTAAGGGAGATCAAAGGAGTAAAAAAAAACATCTTTAATAAATGAAGAAAACAATCGAGCTCCCTGTTCTTGTCTTCATTCTAACTCTCTCACGACACAGAATACAAGCCGTCCACTCCTCAAGTTGTGTGCTGTCTGACGCCCTCCTGCCACAATTCTCAGAACGGAGAACAGATACTGCACAAACGGCACTGCAAGAACGACAAGCAGCAATGAATAATGTGTCTCACTTTTGACTCATAAATATTTCATGAAGGAATTATTCTTGGCTTGATTTTTTAATGATATGCCTGTTAACAAACGTGTGTCAGATGTCTTTATAAAGCTCCCACTGCCAGACCTTGGCTTAATCGGCAGTGAAGAATTTCCTAAACTCCAAGTGACTTGCATACTTCCTCACATAATTTAGCATGACGTTGGTGTTTCTGACTCAAAATTGATTTAATAAAGTGCCTCTGCATTAATGACAAACACCCCTGGTACCAGTGGTGCCAAAAGAAACAAAGGAGCTTAACTCCAACTATATTGGCAGAAATCCTCCAGCATTTATTGTACTTAGGATGGGATACCTACAGTACAGAAAAAAGGAACTTTGAAATATCCATCCAAACATTATTGAACGTACTTAATTCAGTTCAGGATTGCAATGGGCTGGAGCCTACTTCAGCAGCATCAGGCTCAGGGCAGGAGCCAACCCTGGACACCACAAGGCCCACTCATACACACACTCATTGGGGAGTTGCCATTGAACCTAACCAACAGCTCTTTAGGAGTGTGGGAATAAAACTGGAGTACCAAGAGGAATGCCCATGTAGACACAAGGAGAAAACGCAAACTTTGCACAGATAGCAACCAAGAATGTGATGTGAACTCAGAATAATGCATACATGAAGGCATACACACTACCCTTTATTTGAGATCCATCCATCCATCCATTATCCAACCCGCTATATCCTAACTACAGGGTCAGGGGGTCTGCTGGAGCCAATCCCAGCCAACACAAGGCGCAAAGCAGGAAAAAAAACCCCGGTCAGGGTGCCAGCCCACCTCAGTTATTTGAAATCAATGTCGTTAAACATAGATCAGTACATCTTCCATTACTTATTTCTGGGTTGTCAGGAGCCAGTGCCTATTCCAGAATAGCATACACAGCCAGACCATAGTAGGACACAATAACATTTACACTCAAGTTACATTCATTTGCTGGTCATTCCTTAAAACCTGACCGCTCAGTTCACTAGTGCCAGCAGTGTAACCTTCCACTTTCTCACCTGAGCAAAGCTAGGTTTTCATCTCGTAAATTTAAAAAGAGATGCACATCTATAACAGCAACTATGGTCAATAATGCAGCACAGAATAGGGAATACAAAGAATGTCCTTCTTTACTGGATTAGCTTACAATGCAGACCACCATATTGACCAGCAGACAGACGCACACACACACACACACATCATTATACAGCATAAGGAGTGATCAAAAAGTATCGTGAATGTTGATTCAGAGCAATGCCAAACAATTCAATGCAGGTTCTGACAGGTCCATCCTAGAGCCGAGTTTGTGACGTGATACTATCAGTCGCTTGTGAGCCACTGTTGAGCTCAAGTGTGTTTTTCAAGTTAATAATGGATATTGAGCAATGCATTAACATGAAATTTTGTTTCAAATTGCAAAAATCTCAGGAAACCCATCAGATGTTAAAATTGGTTTATGGTGACACTGCACCGACAACTAAGAGTGTTTACAAGTGGTTTGATCGATTTCATAATGGATCTGACTCGGTTGAAGACAAGATCCTTCAAGATCAATAACCGAGGAAAATGTTGAAACAGTTTCATTCTTCATCATGACAACGCTCCTTGTCACACATCCCTTCTAGTACGACAATTTCCATCGAATAAAAACATAACACTGTGTCCACATCCACCTCATGGCAATGACAATAAAGATCTTTCTATCTATCTGTCTGTCTGTCTAAAGTGTACTGTATAAAGTGCCTTAACATTTATCTATCTATCTATCTATCTATCTGTCTATCTGTCTGTCTGTCTGTTATATAGAACCTTTCCTTATCTATCTATCTATCTATCTATCTATCTATCTATCTATCTATCTATCTATCTATCTATCTATCTATCTGCCTGTCTGTCTATCTATCTATCTATCTATCTATCTATCTGTCTGTCTGTCTGTCTGTGTGTCTAAAGTGTATATAGTGCCTTAACATCTATCTGTCTGTCTGTCTGTCATATAGTGCCTTTCACGTCTATCTATCTATCTATCTATCTGTCTGTCTATCTATCTATCTATCTATCTATCTATCTATCTATCTATTTTATTTGCCAGATCTGGCACCGTGCAACTTCTGGCTGTTCCCTAAATTGAAAATGACCATGAAAGGCAAATGATTTTAATCCATTGAGGACATCCAGGCAGCCACGACAGCCCAATTAAAGACACTCTTGAAAGAAAACTTCCAGAACTGCTTCACAAGGTGGCAGGAGCCTTGGGATAAGTGCATTCGAAGTGGAGAAGAGTATTTTGAGGATGACTAGTAGTTGTAAATCACCGATCATTCAGTGACTGGTGAAGTGAATATCACTGATTTTCTTGTTACAAGGGCGCCTGTCAGGAGGTGGGATATATTAGGAATCAAGTGAAGAGTAAGTTCTTTAAGTTGGTGTGTTGGAAGCAGAAAAGATAGGCAAGCATCAGGATCTGAGTGACTCTGACATGGGACAAATTATGATACCTAGACAACTGGGTCACAGCATCTCCAAAATGGCTGGTCTTGTGAGTTGTTCCCAGTATACAGTGGTTAGCACCTGTCAAAACTGGCCCAACTTGTGTACCAGCAACAGGGTCATTGATGCGCATGGTTATCTGAGGCTATCCCGTCTTGTCCAGTCCCACAAAGGAGCTACTGTAGTACAAATTGCTGAAAAACGTAATGACTGTACATTAGAGAAAGGCATCAGAACACACAGTGCATTGCATCTTAAAAACTCTGCTGCTCATGTCTTGGTTCCAGATACCACAGGACACCTTCAGGGGTCTTGCTGAGTCAATGACTTGATGGGTCAGAGCTGTTTTGGTAGCACAAGGGTGGCTGACACAATATTAGGCAGGTGGCTGTTTGGTATATAGTAGCCTAACAGAACACATTAGTCTGCTACAAACAGAACAGTCCAAAATATTAGCTGCCTCACATAACACATCCAGGTGGCATCCTTGGCATCCCGAGTTCAAATTCTGCACCTGGATGCTGTTTAAAGTGTGCATGTTCTCAAAATAGGTGCACGAGTGTTCCTCCAGGTGCTCTAGTTTTACTCCCATATCCCCATAGATATATAGTTTAGGTGAACTGTTGATTGTCAATTCGCCTCGTGTGAATGCGAGTAGGGCAGTGGCCATAAGTGGACCTTTCAATGGACAGGCACAACGCTCCAGAGCTGACTACTGTTTTGTGTCCACTGCTGTCACCAGCAACAAGCAAACCTTAACTTAATTCAGGGGTTTAAGAACGTTATAAACTGAACTGAAGAGAAGGGTTGATGTAAGCATATAATGGTAGACTGAGATGAAGGAACTTGGATTTGATGTTTGTTTGTCACCTCTCACTGTCAGCATTTCATTGCAAGAATCTTTTGAACCTTACTGTTGACACCCTGTTGTGTTCCCGTCTCGCTCATCAGGCTGTTGGGGTGACTCACTAAATTCATTTTGAATCTTTAATCTTCGTTTTTCACCTTCATCTTTGCTTTTCTTGCTCCATTCTCACCAAGTACACCCAAGCTGTGAGAGGATGTAGCATTTGGAGTCCTCTGGTCAAAGGCCTTCAACCACTAAAATTAGCAGCTTCTGAAGTAACAAGTGTGGGCTCTTCACGACACTCAGAATCAAGTCTTGGCGTGGGTGTTTCTTCTAATTATTTAAACCAACAGGCTTGTCCTTTAGTGGCTTTCCTCTGGATGTTGTCATGTCTGATCTTCCTGCACTGATTTTTAACAATGCTCATATTGGCCCTAATGTCACTTCTGTATCCCCCAAGTTATTTGTTTCATTAATTGGTTCTCTTCCTTTTATTGAAGTATAATGCAAAAAATCAGTTGTGCAAATTGAGTTAAAACTGACCCCCTTGCATAGTGAAGTCCTCACACTCTCAGGGGAACATCACAACTAGTGGAGCATATCGTTTTATCTGGTGGAGCTGTCATCTATCCGTTCCACAAAACTGCTTTTGATCATTTTGACATCAACTTGACTTGACTGTTTCTAGCAAGCGAGAGACATCACTGTCTTCCCCAGGATTATTTTACAAGGCAGCAGTGCTACAGAAGACATTGTCACTTTGCAGAGCGTCAGCTGCTTTTACGAGGAACAAGTCTTTTCCTGATGCTTCAGTTTATATTGTCATTGTTTTAAATTTCACCCGGGCCCATTTCTGAGATCTGCCAGTATTTGTTTGCAGTCAGGCCGGCTGATGTTGTTCACAATGTTCAGATTGCTACATACATTTTGACAAGCTTGGCTGCTTCCTAGAAGTGAGCCTAATTTTATTATGTTCATCATCTTCTGTCTACAGAAATAAAACTTCCAATGGAAGCAAAACAATTTTCTCAAAGGCAACACGGCGTGGCATGGTCTTTAGCTGGGGAATGAACAGAGGGGCACAGTAAACTCACCAAACTTGTATGTGTTCCCACATAAAAGTGGCATAATTCCCAATTTCATGACAGTGTACCTCCTGTGTATGCAGCGTGCGCCCTGTGATAAGCTGGTGGCCATGTTCAGGGTTGGTTCCTGCTTTGTACCAAATGATACCTTGATAGTCTCTCTCTCCTCACAACCTTGAATGTGAATAGAAGCTTTGGAGTCCTATTTGCACTGAATCAACATGATTACAGGATTAAGTATGCCATTACCTAGTACAACGTTACAAGAACACAGGAAAACTGCCTTGATTTTTTCAAACTGGACAAGACCAAACCATTTAATCTTAACAATCAAGCAATATATGGGCCTTGTGTACACATTGTTACCTTCAAGGCTCCTGCAAGGTAAGCATTTCTAGCACAGGATGAGAGAGGACACTGCCACTAACTACGTGTTCTGTTCCATCTGCTGCTCAGGGAAAAGCCCCGGAGAAGCCAGACCTCCTTTCTGGAAGACACTCTGGAAAAACTGCCCCGTCATATATAAATGAAACGCTCACAGCAAGTTGCGCCTCACTTTGAGACCAGAGACCAAGAATAACAGAGCTCTTTTACAATAGCCATAGAAAGGCAACTTTGAACTGCAGTGATTTCCATTTATTTCTGTTCAATGATTTTTATTTCAGAAGTAAATGGGGTGTACCTGGAGGTAGCCTAAGTCTTGAACTTCTTAACAGGCACACCCAGGGAGTGTCTCCAGAGCTCTTGGCACTGGAGAGTAGGCTGACATGAATGAATGTTGACGCCTTCTCTGCTTTCTCCCGTAGACCGTAAGACCAGAAACAGCGACACCATTTATGCCCTTTAGTCACACCCCTTCCCCCAGACCATACGTATGTATATTGTCACGCTTGGATCATACAGTTGCACAGATTAATTCAGGGTTTTCAAGAGATATAAACTTTATTCATAAACAGCATAATAAAGAATAAAGAATAAAGCAGAGGATGTCTGGGGGAGAAGAGAGACAAGGCAATGAGACACAAGGACAACTGCTGTACATACTTTTAAATGTTCAAAGCACTGCACGAGACGCAAATCACATGATAATGGAGCAGCAGCATGCCAGGAGTTGATCGAGCAAAGAGGAGGTAAAAAACTGTATTTGTTCCCATTGTATCACCGTTTAAGAGGGGGATTTGGTGGACGACCACGTCTTCTAGGGGTGCGTTCAGCCCACCTCTTCACAATATCTATCTATCTATCTATCTGTCTGTCTGTCTGTCTGTCTGTCTGTCTGTCTGTCTGTCTATTTATTAAATTAGACCAACGGCACAGCTGATTCAAACTAATAAAGTAGTGATTATGTAGCAACCGCAAGAAAAACGCACGCGGTTCCTACACTTCACAACCCAAAGGGAAGTGGATGATAAAAGAAAGTTAAAGCAGCATTACCATATTCGGTCCTCGGCCCCTCTCGTCCCCTATGCACGTCCTTATATAACTGGAAAAAAAAAATTCTCACGCAAAGGAAAGTGGGAATGAAAATATATTAACATTTACTATTTACATTTACGTGCCCGGTGCCTGAGTGCTCATAGTGAATCCCTTTACCAGACGCCCTCCCCAGCGCCCAAATCCGAATCCCCGGTTCGACGTAGACAATAAACAAAAGAAAATAATAATAATAATAATAAAAAATAATGTTCCCTGAAATGTCAAAAAAAGAAAAATGTACTTAATCCACCTATAAGGAAAATAAATCCTGCAGTTCAGTTCCTTCGGTGGAAACGGCTTCTCTTCGGACTATCACAAAGAAAATGCAAATTCCGAAACTGACTCACCAGACGGGAGCACCCGGACAACACCAGCCTGGCCTCTTCTCAGGGATTCGTCACCGGATTATTTCTTCGGGGTGGCCACCCATAAATAGCAGACGTCCCTGGGTGAAGAAAGATCCAGAATGATCCTTTAAGCGTGGATAGTCACTCCTTGCCTTCAGCCTTTTCCTTCCTTCTTGATTCTTTTTTTTTTTTCCTCCTTGATCCGCCATTCCCCTTAAATAGGAAAATTTTCCCGCCGAAACATCCTTGCCCCTCTCGGTTGTTATGGCAACCTCACGCCGGCAACAGGCAGCTGGAATACTTACCGGGCGGGGTCCTCCCAGACTGAAATGTCACCAAAGGCCTGAGGGCTATTTACAAGCACCCTTCCAGCCAACCTAATAGAGTGACAAACAGTCCAGGAGGCCAACCCGACTGTCAAGTTATGTAGCTTTGCTACAATTAGTTAAACTGGGTGTACAAGTACTTGGGTATCCTGAAGTGGGCTTTACAAATCGCTAAGCTAACACACTTTGACAGACTCAGAATCATGGTTTTGTATGAACAAGTCTATACTCTGCAATGAATTGCACAGCAAACCAGATTCTCAAGAAATCTGAAAAATTGGGCAAGATAAAAATAGAAAAGGCAGAGGAAGACCCAACAAGCTGTTTGTTAAACTGTGAAAGGAAGACTTGAAACAAATGATCTTGTAAGACATACTGCAGGCAAGAAACCATTCTTAAACAGCCATCAGTTAATAATAAGGTGCAAATGACATAGGAATCACCAGCTCTCCAGCTAACCTGTGTATACATATGCATCATGAAGTGTTAATAAAATAATGTTTAGAAATAAAACAGAGAGAGAACGGAAGGACCAAGCAGTACAAATCTGTTCTGGACCACAAAACACATGGAGAATGTTCTTAGAAAATGAAAATAAAGAGAGATTAGACTCAGAATAATTAAAGAACTAGCCAGCCAATTAATGAAACACAAAGTTTCACTATTTGCTAGGCTGGGCTCCTTATCAAAAAACTCATTGGAATGAAAACTCGCACCCACTGCGACCCTCCAGGACGATGAGTGAGGACCACTGCGGTTTATAATCTGGCTGCTCTCAGAATAAAATCATTTTAAGAACTCTTAACAGTTCAACTTTTTTGTGCAACTATGGTAGAGCATGTACATTTTAAGTTATATCATCCCCATTTAGGGAATTTCAGGCTTCTTTTAGTAAAAACAGAAATTCAGTATGTGGGGAATAAAGCTGACCACAACAACATTCTGTCACTTTATAACTCAACTGAAAATCTCCATTAGTTTTACTGAATCATCTTATCTTAGATACCAGCACGTGACTTAAAACACACGTTACAAAACTACCCAAAACATGTTTTTTTTAATCCTAACAATGTTGCAAAATTAAGATATTTTCTAAATATTAATTTATTCATTAATGCATGCATTTATTTCTAGTAGGGTTGACTACAATGCATACTGACTAGCTGTTCTAATTATTCTTTACGCAGCTTTCAATAATGCAAAGTGCTGCTGCAAGAATTATTACAAGGACTAGAAAATATAAACACATAACTCCTTATACTGGGTTCCAGTTAATCTTGGGGCTGATTTCGAAATCCATCTTTTAAAATATAAAGTCTTAAATGGCCAAAACCCTACTTACTTATCTGAACTTATCATTACTTCCAAAGCAGAGCACACATTAAGATCTCAGGATGCAGACCTACTTAAGAGTTCAAGAATTAGAAAACAACAGTGGGAGGTTGAGCGTTAAGTTACAATGCCCCAAAGCTCTGCTAGTATAAGAGATGTTCAGTCTCGGCTCTTAAATGCAGGCTGAAGACTCACTACTTTAGTCTGGGATACCCTGACTAGAGCTGCTTAACAGGTGTGCATAACACATCTCTCTTTGTTTGTAATATGATTTTTAAATATAACTAATATAATATTTATAAACTGTTACTGTGCCTCCTGTATTCTGTTTCTCTTCTTAGTATCTTGATGTGGCAATTGGCACACTGCTTTACTGTCAAGCTTCTCTCCTGTACATGGAAAAGTCGTTTCAGATAAAGGACCATTAGAATCATGGAATTGAGAGATTCTGTCATCAGTTTGGGCTGCCCAGCCTAGACTGCACTACAGAAGGGGGTGGACGGCCAGTTGGCCAAACTGTCCAGGACTGCAACTGTTTCTGACTTTTTTACAATTTTAATCCTCACCGTTGTCAACTGGCCGTAATTCGTCAATTACTCAATGGACAGATATTGTTGGTTTCCATATACTGTATGTTAATCAGTTTCTACTTTGTTTTCTGACGTTTTAAGCTGATGATTATAATTAGTATAATCTATACTTGCACTTGGCGGCACGGTGGCGCAGTGCTGCTGCCTCGCAGTAAGGAGACCCGGGTTCACTTCCTGGGTCCTCCCTGCGTGGAGTTTGCATGTTCTCCCCGTGTCTGCATGGGTTTCCTCCCACAGTCCAAAGACATGCCAGTTAGGTGGATTGCCAATTCTAAATTGTCTCTAGTGTGTGCTTGGTGTGTGTGTGTGCGCCCCCTGCCCAGGGTTTGTTTCCTGCCTTGCGCCCTGAGTTGGCTGGGATTGGCTCCAGCAGACCCCCGTAACCCTGTAGTTATGATATAACAGGTTGGATAATGGATGGATATACTTGTACTTCACCTGATAATATGTTCACAGCACTCTGTGCCTACACTCAACAAGGAGCGCTATATAAAAAATAAGTTCTATTGTATTATATTGCACATGGATGCTGTCAGTCCATTTGGCATACATTTGTTGCGCCCTGTGTTGACTGGGATTGGCTCCAGCAGACCCCCGTGATCCTGTGTTAGGATATAGCAGGCTGGACAATGACTGACTGACTGACTAAAATTGTATTTTAAGAAATGTGCTATTAATAATAAAGTCCAGTGCTACAGTTAGTGTATTTCTAGCCAGGCTCTCCTGCCTACTATGTCATTAATCATTTATTTCAGTTTTTTTAAGTGAATGCTCAACATCTGCTTCTCTGTATTATCAGCCACACAGTATGTGCTCTGCACTGTGTGCTCTCCAGCTTGGCTTCATTCTATTTATTGCCCAGTCAGGCCAGTGGAACTGAATGCTTCATTTTAATGGACTGCCTAAAAACATGGACAGCTTCCAAGAAAGCAGCATCAGATGACTAGAACAGCTACGGGTACAATAATTAATCAAGCTCAGTACTGCAACAACATAATGTAATAAACCTGTGGTTTGACTTCAAGTAAATGCTTATAACTGTACTCATGACATGAAGCCCACTGGCATACAATGACCCCACTGAATATCAGCCACATGCTCACTGAAAAACAAACTAACTGTTATTTATTTTTAAAAGCTGTGACATGTGAGTATTTGCAACTAGAAGACTGTTATTTTTGAATCAAACTAAATGGTATTTATATCCCTATCAGTCAAGTAAGGAAGGAAAAATCAGAATTGAAATCAAGCAAAAAAAAAAAAAAAAGGCAAACATAGAGTTGTTTTTGATAAGAATTCTTTTAATTGCTTGAGTACTAGTCTCTTGTTGGGGCTTTTCTTTGAATAGATTATTGCAAACAGTCTCATGTTATATGTATCTCTTTTCTGAACAACCATACATTATATTAGCATCTAAATACACAAATAGCAGCTCCCATAAAACTTAAAAACACAAAATGATGACATCAATAAAAACCAAGTCAATAACAAAATATGCAATATAATAATAAAATCCATCCATCTTCCAACCCGCTGAATCCGAACACAGGGGTCTGCTGGAGCCAATCTCAGCCAACAAGGCAGGAACCAATCCCGGGCAGGGTGCCAACCCACCTCAGGACACACCCACACACCAAGCACACATTAGGGCCAATTTGAAATCGCCAATCCACCTAACTGGCATGTCTTTGGACTGTGGGAGGAAACCCACGCAGACACGGGGAGAACATGCAAACTCCACGCAGGGAGGACCCGGGAAGCGAACCCGGGTCTCCTAACTGTGAGGCAGCAGCACTACCACTGCGCCACTGCGCCACCGTGCCACCCCTAACAATCAAATATACAATGAAAATGTAACCAAAATTTGTGCTGTGAGAACAACAGTTAAAATGACAATTTCACTTTTTAATCAATTGACTCAGTAAAATAATTGATTCAGTTGACAGACAAAGAGGCTCATTTTACAGCAGATGCATGTTTTTGGCAACGATAAGAAAAATATTGTGCACCAAGACTACAAGACAGAGAAAATTGAAGTCTAAAATGAGCTAAGGTTAAAAGCCAAAAAGATAATCAAACCGAGGAACCAAAGCCCACAGCGTGAAATTAAAATCGGTGTTGAGAAAAACACGCAAAGCCCTGATGACTGAAAGTATGTGTTACGCTATAGACTTGGTAAATGTGTGAGATCCATGACTTCCTCTCTCCTTTTAAAACATCCATTTTTTTTTTACATTTTTTATATTAAAGCTGCAGGACAAACATAACTGAAAAACGTATGTCACTACATGTCTGCCACATCAGTCACAAGGTTAGACGCAATTTGTGATCTGTTAAATTTAGTTTTTAGAAAGTAAGATTTAACCATAAAAGGAAATGTATAGACTTCCCTTTGTAAACCTGAGTGTCTTTAATTTATACATCTAATTAATTTATTAGGGGCTTTAAAGTGAAATATGCTTGTGCTTATGAACCCCAAAGCTGTGTCTCATGGGGTCTTTGATAATAAGCAGGGGTGCAGAGACAGCAATTAAACATCTCTACTTCAGTTCAGTCCTCAATGGCAGACCAATCACTGGAAGACATACAGTACACGGTCTCAATGTAGTGGATGAAGTGTTATCATCAGGCACTGAGGAACAGGGTCACTGACCTGTCAAGATCATGCGATTGCTGTTATTCTGACAGTAATGAAAACGACAGGAAATCATTTAGGAAGCGATCGAAAAAATAAAAGGGAACCAGAAAGTAGACAAGATTCCTAATCAGTAATCACAAACACAGTTGTCAAGACAAAAATCAGGACTCATGTAGTTAAAAATGCATTTACCAGAATTTGGTGCTGCAGCACCGAGTACAAGTATATTTGTAGGTAAAATATCTAAACGGAGAATAATGAGAGGTCTGAAAAATAAAATGAAAAATAAGGGTGGAAGAACAGAAGATTTCACTTTATGTTACTTGTTCTTATTAGCCATATACTGGATATCAGTTCTTTTTAGAAAAACTAGGGGGCTTTGCCCCCTGCTTGTTTCACTCGCCTACCCCTTTCCCCCCCTAACGCTTCGCCATTTGAAGGGGGGCTGAACGCACCCCAAGGAGACGCGGTCGCTCCTCCGAAACCCCCTCTTAAACGGTGATACAATGGGAAACAAATAGTTGTTTTTTTACCTCCACTTTGCTCGATCAGCTCCTGGCTTTCTGCTGCTGCCATGCTGCATGATCTTCATTTCGTGCGGCGCTTCAAACATTTAAAAGCCTGTACAGCAGCTGTCCTTTTGTCTCACTGCCTTGTCTCTCTTCTCCCCCAGACATTCTCAAACACTATTCAATCTCTTTTTGCTGTTCTGTTATTTCACCGAGTAATATTTTCTGATTGTTTGCGCTAATGCGATCTTTACTATCATTTTTTTGAGACTTTGGAATTTTCCTACCCGGGCATGGTTAAATCTCTTGGCACAAAGTCTAGGTCTCTTTTCAACGCACTGCTCTTTCTTCTTCGCTTAGTCGTTGACGTGTCATCTCGAACGTATAAAATTTTTAAGAGCTGTGAGCACAGGAAGTGTGTCTGCCAAAAGCATTCCAACAACTGAGAGGTCAGATGACCGTGGTCTTGTTTGAAAATAGTTGTAAGAAGGGCAAGACTTGCAAAAGTCACCATCTCAAGGGACTTGCTTCCAAAGGTTGTAAGTATGACGTGACTTGACCATCTCGCGGGACGTGAAAGTGTCTCTCTGTCTCTCTTCAAAAGATCATGTTTGGTCCCAAGTTTTCTTTTATAATAGAGAGATTTATTGGATTTTAGCCTCCACTAGACACTTTCATTTTATGGATTATTTATTTATTGACATTTAGAGCACTGCACTTGTTGAACACTGTTGTTTATTTTAATAAAAGCACTTGAACACATTTTTTCACCATCCCCTTGTTTGGTGTTTGTCCTCATGACTATTGACGGTGTTGGGTTCAAGATGCTACCAAAGTGGAAGAAGGAGCAAGGAGACAACCCGCACCACCACAGTCTCCCTTTCTTTCCCAATTACGTGTCACTTGTCGCAGGAAAAAAAGTCTTGTCTTGTCCCAAGATTTTTTTTTATAATAGAGAGATAATTTACAGTACATACAGTATGTAGAACCACAACCATCTGAATATCTCAAAGACGAGCGTTAGATCTACCATGAAGTTCAAATGGAAACTATGATGTTCCATTGCAATGAATTGTGCAAGATCTAATTGACTCTTCAGGTGTCAAACAGAGATTCATTACAAATATTGTGATTTTTGTCAAATTATTTTTTCATTGAACAGTGTTTTGCTTTGGCATCACACTTCAATGCATCCTATTTTGCACGTTGGCACAGGGGTAGCTACCTGTGGTCTGCCATGAACCTGCAATGTTTGAATTACAAAGGCCTTCAGAGGCAGACTCTTTTTATGTTTTGTCATTGAATCGATCCACAGCCTATCTCACTCCTGTTATTTGCACTGTGGTAACTGCTGGTGGCCAGTCGCTAGCCTGTGATGTCTGCATTACAAAGACTCTCAGAAACAGTAACTTTACAGCATCATCTTCAAGGTGATAAACCAAAGGTGAACTCAGTAGCTAAAGTAAATGTGAAAACCTGTGCATATTACACTATAAATGTGTGTGTGTGTGTTTGAATCTGCTCTTTTTTGTCAGATTTTGAGCGATTAAACTACAGGAGCTGTACAGGAGCAGTTAGACAAGTGAGAAGTAAATTGCAAAGCAGAAAATGGTGCAAAATTCATGAACAAATGTCATAGTCAAGAAGCAACAGAATGCAAGCCGCAGAAAGCAGACATGAACAATAATTATGTGAGCTTCACAAAGGCCTCCTGGAGTATATTGTCCTGAAGAGAGTCTTTTATCTCTTTGGATGAAAGTACACACGGTATTTGAAAAGCTGTTCAAATGTCTAGGTAATGCCTTGCACTTATTCTTATTATGAAGTTCTGTATTAAAATGGTGCAAAAAACCTAGGAGCCTTTGAAAATACTTCAAATTGGTAACTTTTTTAATTTAATTGTAATCAGAAGCAGGGTGGTTGCCTTTTTTCATTTATGTTAATGATGTTGATAACCCAGCCACAGAGGACGCACAAACCAGTGTGTTTCTTCGTGCCGGTCCCAAGATAAATGGAGAGGGTTACGTCAGGAAGGGCATCTGGCTTAAAATTTTGCCAAATCAATATGCAGACAACTATTTTGGATGATCCGCTGTGGCAAACCCTAACGGGAGCAGCCAAAAGAAGAAGAAGAAGAAGTTAATGATGCTGATAAAAATACTAGTTACAAGCAGGCTAAGTTTATTTATTCCACTAAGCTAAGTCGACAGGCAGATAGCTTAGAGTCTGCAGAAGCACTGGACATCATTCTAAGAAGATAAATAGAAGATGAAAATTAATGTAACTAAATATAAAACGTTACACAAATGAAGTAAGAACATTAAGTAGGATTGCAAATTCAATGAACTGGCATATTAAATAAACCTTATGAAAACTAGTAAGAAAATGTATGCATAGAATAACATTCAGGTGCAGCCGGCCACTTAGCTAGCTGGTTTGAAACTTTCCTCATTTTTAAAGTCCCTATAACTTCATCAAAGAGTTAGTTATTACTATTTTTATTACATATTGTTGTCACAGTGAGTCAGATTTAAAGTAACAGTAATTGCTGTAGTGTACATAATATGTGTTTCTTTTTCAAAGAATTACCCGATGAAGACTTAAAATCGCCAGCTAACCATGATAGATAGCAGATCACTATGCCACAGTTTCTGACAGATATAGAATTATTTTAAATAATGCAGCCATGAGGATGTTTTTTTTCCATATAAAAGAAATACTAAGTTTCGTCACTGTTAACATGTCACACAATCTTTTATACATTTCTACATAAGTTGTTTATACTTTTCATTTTTACACACATGAACATCACAGTATGTAGAAGTGAGAAGCTGTGACTGAAGTTCATGCAACATTTAGCACAGCCACAGAGACAAGCATGGGATAGGATGGTGGCAGAAGACAAACTGTTAACATGTAATGAGACCTGCCCCTGTATTCTGGTACAGTAAGGGATGGCATTTACCTTGTATGGTGATGGATCAAAGAAACAATTTCACTACTACCATATTGAATAAATGAAGAAAAGCATTAGTAGTGAATTGAATAAACAAATATACATCTAATATCATACCCGGGTGGCACGGTGGCGCAGTGGTAGCACTGCTGCCTCGCAGTTAGGAGACCCGGGTTCACTTCCCGGATCCTCCCTGTGTGGACTTTGCATGTTCTCCCCGTGTCTGCATGGGTTTCCTCCCACAGTCCAAAGACGTGCAGGTTAGGTGGATTAGCGATTCTAAATTGGCCTGTGTGTGTCCTGTGGTGAGTTGGCACCCTGTCCAGGATTGGTTCCTGCCTTGTGCCCTGGGATTGGCTCCAGGTGACCCTGTGTTTGGATTCAGCGGGTTGGAAGATGGATGGATATCATACCTTTCTTAAATGATAAGACTCATCCTTCCAACCCTACCCACCCCTCATACTACCCATCCCGAATCCTGCAGCGTGGTGCACTTGCCTCACAAATGCAGATATTTCACTCTTTTACTGTCTGGAATGGCTGTTGCAGAAGTAAAAGAAAAAGATATAAACAAATAAGCAATTTAAAATAACCGCTCACAATGTAAAACTGAAACAATAAACTTATTCACAGTTGAAGTCACACAGAATGTTTCTCTAATTTAAAATGCTCCAATGTTTTTCAATGGGAGATCTTGAAATTTCAAAAGTGTACACAGTGTGCTGTGTTCTTAGAGATATCTTAATGAAAGCGCAATTGTCCTGACGAATAATAACCTGATAGACAGACAGACTTGGCTATTGCAGTAGGTGCTTTATGTATTACTAGTGGCCTCTGTCCCCTGCTTGCTTTGCTTGCCAATCTCTGTGCAGGCGCTATGCGCTAGCTACTTCACAAATGTGCTGCTCGCATATGGGGAAGGGGATGTACAATTTAAACAGCTTGTTAATTTAATGGGAATTGTTACATATGCATAATAGAACTATTTTACATTACAGCGAGTAATTAGTCATAGTAAAAAATAGTAAAACGTAATAAGTGGAAAGAAAATTATGTTTCATGTTGCTTAAAGGTATTCGTTGCATTATACATTTTCGTTCTGTTTGGCTTTCAAATTAACATGCAAATACTTTTTAAACTTACACTTTTACTGTAAAACTTCAGTAAAAACAATTCTTTGAATTAACTTTTCGTCAATATCGCATTGAATTTTGATTCCGTGTTTGGACTTACAGTTCTGATATATTCGCACATATTGTGTAACTATGGCATTCGAGGAGGCATTGGCCTTGTGGTTTCTTGTTCCTGTTTCTTTTCTTTTTATCTCTGGAATGCACCAAGAGCATTGAATCTTTCTGATATAAGCTGCACACAAAAACACAAAGGCAAGTTGTTTTTGATGAACTACACTCACCAGCCACAATATTAGGTACATCTTGTGTAATAGCCAAATCCTTTAAGTTAACGTTTATGGTCAAATTTCCTTAGTCTGCCTAGCTTGAACTTGAATATATTATAGCTTAACATACAGGTAGATCATGGAAGATTCACTTTAACCCCCTGTAAGATATAGAAAATGAAATGTTCATTGACAGTAGAATTGTCCACAGACTGAAGTTAGGCAGCTAGAAAGAAACATGAACAGTCAGACAGACAACAAGGGCATACAATTTTCTGAATGCTGCATAGAACGTTACATAGAATGATACATAGATGCTTTAAGAAATGATATTTAAGAAGAAAAAAAAAATTCCCTTTATCCCCTTTCCGTTTTGTGATATCAATTTTTTTCTCTATTTTTTGCGTGAACTGTTTGATTTAAATTTCACTGAAATCTTTAAAACCAAAGACACTTCAATCATGGAGCATATTTTTTGTGGCAAGTCATACTAGTGCCAGAGTGCCTGTCTGGTAATTGCATTTGAACTATTTTGAACCATTTGGAAACCTTCGTCAAAAGCAACCACACCTTGCTAGTACCGGGCTGGACCACCTTTTGTCTTCAGAACCGATATAATTGTTTGTGGCATAGATTCAACAAGGGGCTTGAAACATTCCTCAAGGATTCTGGTCCACAATTACATGATAGCATCACACAGTTGCTACAGATTTGTCAGCTGTAAATCCATGATGCGAATCTCTCGTTCCACCAAACCCTATTGAAATGAGATCTGGTGACAGTGGAAGCTATTTGAGTACAGCGAATTCATTGTCATGTTCAAGAAGCCAGTTTGAGATGATTTGAGATTTGTGACATGACATGTGGAAGTAGCCATCAAGAAATGGGTACACTGCAGTCATAAAGAGATAGACATGGTCAGTAACAATACTCAGTTGGGCTGTGGCATTTAAATAATGCTTGTGTGGTACTAACAGGTGCAAAGTATGCACAAAAACATCCCTCACACCATTACACCACCACCACCAGGACCAGCCTGAAGTGTTGATGCAAGGATGGATCCATGATTTCATGTTGTTGATGCCAAAGTCTGACCCTGTCATCCAAATGTGGCAGCAGAAATCGAGACTCTTCAGACCAGGCAACATTTTTCCAATCTTCTATTGTCCAATTTTGGTGAGCCCATGTGAACCGCAGCCTCAGTTGTCTATTCTTAGCTGACAGGAGTGGCACCAGGTATGGTCATCTGCTGCTGTAGCCCATCTGCTTTCAGGTTCAATGTGCTGTTCTGCATACCTGGGTTGTAACAAGTGGTTATTTGAGTTACTGTTGCCTTTCGATCAGCTGGAACCAGTCTGGCCATTGACCTCTGACCTCTGGCATCAACAAGTCATTTTCACCCAGATAACTGCCACTCACCAGATAGTTTCCTTTCTTCGGACTAGAGATGATTGTGTGTGAAAGTCTCAGTAGATCAACAGTTTCTGAAATACTCAGACCAGCCCATCTAGCACCAGAAACCATGCCACGTTCAAAGTCACTTAAAACACCTTTCAGTAGGTCGTCTTGACATTGTCCACATGCCTTAAATGCACTGAGATACTGTCATGTGACTGGCTGATTAGTTATTTGCATTATCAAGCAGTTGAGCTGGTATGCCTGATAAAGTGCCAGTGAGTAAATATTATTATACTACTTAATGCTGTTAAATACATCAGGGGCCTCATGTATAACGCCGTGCGCAGAACTCGCACTATAACATGGCGTAAGCACAAAAGACGAAATGTGTTTACGCACAGAAAAATCCAGATGCAGGAATCTGTGCGTACTCCAACTTCCACGTTCTTCCGCTACATAAATCCCGATCAGAGTGAAAACTAACGCTCGTGCACGCGCATTATGTAACGCCCCAAATCCTCCCAGAATTACGCCTATTTGAATATGCAAATCAATATAAATCGCCCTTAAGTGCAGCCTTCTGTGAAAAGACAATGGGAAAAGCACGGGGGAAAATATAAGAATTTCAGCGAATACCAAGTGGAGGCAAAGGAAAAACATACTATTTGTTCAAATAAGCCGTGGTATAATCAACAAAAGGAAGTTGATCGAGTGACATAGCGTGTTGGAGAAACTTGAAAGCTCACATTCACAAATCGCACAGTGCGGAAATAAAAAGAAGTCACATATCAAAGTTGCCGTGAAAAGCGAGTTGTAAGCCCACTGTCTGAGTGTCATATGAAAGCTTATTAGGTACAGAGAAAAAGGCACACAGTGGGAAAAAGCACGAAATGTCAACTTCAATCTCGACATTTCCACTTTAATCACATAGTTTATTTTGTCATTAAAGTAGAACATCATAAACTTCATCTTAAAATCGTTTAATTAACCAGTTTCTCAAATCACATCGTAATTAAAGTAGCACGTTAAATGCTTTGTTTTGTATTTGATCTTCTATGTGCTCTATGTGTGTGAATCACTACTTGCTTTTAAACCGGCTCTCTTCCTCCAACTGGACACAGAATCCATTACATTTGTAATATTACAGTTCTCTGAATAACTAAAATACTGAGATGTATACGTGATATCATTTTCATGATGATAGGAGTTAAAGCACGTTATTAAACATGTGTTTCACTTGATGAAATAATTTATTGCAGCAGTACAATCAGGGGCGGCTCTAGGCTTGTGGTGGCACTGGGCAGAGGAAGAATCGGTGGCTCCTTGCCCGCCTGTCAGTAAGGTAGCTTATGCACAGTGGATGGCTGCATAGCCGCCTCGTGCTCATGACACAAGCATTTAACTTTTGCGAAATTTGTCGCTGTGTTTTTAGCTGTGTTGTTATTTTCTCTTTCTGTTTTATATTCAATATATATTGGCGTAGCCGTCACTGCAGTCAGTGCTTTTCTTTCCCAAGTAACCGATCGCCATACAATCAGCTCTGTAATAGGCGTTAAGCCATCTGTAAGCTTAGCGCCGATTCTTCAAAACGTTTAAAAACATTGAAATATCTTCGTAGTACATGTTTAATTATTCTATCCTTAACGACACTCCCAGTGAAGAATATAGATTATTTAAATGAAGTTAAAGTTTTATCTGTATAATTTAATAAACATATTTTGCTGAATTTCACCTTATAAATGATATCGTTTCTGTTTCTGAACCGCGAGGTCCGTACAGGAAAGACTTTAAAACATTTTGCAGTGGCTGAGACAGCGTGTCCTTGAAGCTGTATACCGATAATTCCCTTTCCGATCAGCTGCTGCTGTGATTCACACTCAGATACAGTGATATAAATACTCTGAGTGGTGCAGTGAGAGAAATATTGAAAAAGATGATCCGCTGTGGCAACTCCTAACAAGAGGAGCTGAAAGAAGAAGAAGAAGAAGAAGAAGTGAGAGTAACAACGCTAAAGCAGTTATGGTATTTGGAATACTATGGCTGTTCCCTGGACCATTATATTGTTACAAGTTAATTACAATCAGATGCGTTACACTAATAAACAACATGCGGTTAGTTTCGGTGTATTTATAAAGCCGCGTCAGGAAAATAAGGTGTAACCACACAGGAACAGTACCAATGCTTTGACGCTGGGTGCCGCCAGTCTGCAAAACCGAGCGGAGAACTTGCGTACGACAAGGTATGAGGTACCGTGGAAAAGTGCGTGGATTTACGCCAAGTGTAGGTTTTATACATCGCGATTTGAACGTGGAAAAGTTCTTACGCAACATTTCTGTGCGTACGCACCGTTTATACATGAGGCCCCAGGACTTTAAATCACCTGCAGCTCGCAAACAGTTTCACCTATTGACTTGAAATTTGGTACACATATACTACGTGCCGTCTACTATCCACTTACGGGGTGATGATTTTTATTGCTCTTTTTATTTTCTTTTATTGTAGAATCAAGTCTCGGCAGCGTACAGCGGGGCGGCCATGTGGCGCATGCGCATGGGCGCCGTTCTCATTACCTACCACCTTCGCTAATCATTCTGGAGGCATTTGAAGACTTGAGTGCCAGCTTAAGTGACAAATTTAAGAAAATGTACTAAGTAATTGCAACACAAAAACTAACTTAATCAGTTTTAATGCGAAAGAATTCCGTCAAAAGAAAAGAAGCAGCGCGCCACTAGGGTGGAGAAAAGAAGAGCTGCTCAGGAAACAGCAAGCGCATCAGCCTCTGAGCAAACGAATGCTAAACATACAGAGAAAGAGGATGAAAACTAGGACTGCTCACGTCAAGTGTATTCACTCACGTTATCGTGCAGTACGCCGTTACTGGTTACAGTATATTTATTTTTGTATTTCTCAACATAAAATAATCTTATATTTGATTTTCCTGACCTGCTGTTTGTAGAGGCTCTGTTTAAATTTTGATAAAATATATATACTTTGCAATAAGATGTTGAAATAAAAAGGTCCTAATAAATCAAGTAATTAAATTAACAAATGCTACTCTTTTTAAAAGAAGCCATTGCTTGCTTCCAGCTGAACAGCTGTCTATAACATATAAATGCATGTTTCCCAAGAAAGGTGTAGAAGTAGGCTTTATATTAAAAATAATGGATTTTTGCATCTGTTTTATTATTCAGTCTGCTTAATAGAGGAATACAGATGTTCATTTTTTCCTACACTTTATTATTAAAGGTGTTATAGCATTAGGATGAGATTCATGCTTGGAATATAGCAAACAATGATTTCAAAAAGAGTTTTTTCTTTAAATAACTCTGTTGGAAGGATGCACTTGACTACAAAATATGAAACTTAAGCTACCAATGCAAAAAGTCCTGCTGTAAAGAGTGTCAAAAGCTCTGTGTGCATTTTATATTTATTAATAATAATTATAATAATACAACTTATTTATATAGTGTCGTTCCCATGATCATGGAGCTTATTTAAACAGCAGGGTTTATGTAACATTGGGTACAAATATTTCTGCATAGAACACTAAACAGATAAATACAGGAGACACAAAGTATTAAATAGAATAAAAGACAATAAACAAAGTATAAAATAATAAATTCAATACTAAAAGAAAATCCTGAACAGATAACATTATTTGTGATATAACATACATACAAATTATCCTGAGCATCTGGACAGAGAGGTAACCTGAAAGAGGGGGCAGAATGTCAGATTAAGTTAAAAGCCTTCCTGAACAGATGAGTTTTAAGTTGTTTTTAAAGGAATGAATTGAGTCAGCTGATCTCATTCATTTAGAGAGGTCGTTCCACAGTCTGGGCGCTGGACAGCTGAAGGCCCTGTCACCCACAGAGTGCAGGTTAGTGTGGGGCACAGCAAGACTGCCAGAATCAGAATCAGAGGACCTTAGTGGGTGAACAGGCACGCACCAACCATTTTGCGACTCTGCCACTCGTGCGTGTGGATTTCACTTTCACCAAACAACAAATCTTTTAATTCTCGTGGATACGCCTCTTCATTGGGAAGAAACGCTACTTTTCCCTGATGGCAACACGAATTAGACGATCTACAAGTCTCTGACTTTAATTTTAAATCCGAACAATATATTTCATCTCTTTTCGCTGTTATCCCTAACCTGCTCTACATGTGTCAATCTAACATTATTTAATTCTTTACGACTTTCTACTTTGTCATCTACTCTTTGGCTTTTATTTTCGGCCCACGGGCGTGGTTAAATCTCTTGGCACAAAATCTTATCTCACGGGACATGAAAGTATCTCTCTGAAAAAGTCTTATCTCGTCCCAGGATTTTTTGATTATAATAGAGAGATTTATCCCGATTTGCAAGGCTTTTCTATTTGCTTGATGGAATATTGTGAAACATCTGCACAGATAGATCATAAACCTTTGAATTCAAAAAGTGGAACAAGCCAATCCTATGGTGCTGCATTGTGGCATAGCTAATATGTGCTCCGAAGAGCACAATGATACCTGTTTTTAACTTATTTCTAGTTTGTGGCCATTTTTTTACTCTCTTTGTGGTTATGATCCTGTCTGTGACTTTTGTTGTTTGAGGTATGGTGGCAAAGTGGTTAGTACTGCTGCCTGACAGCTCAGTTCACATTTTTTGCCTCAATAATCAGTCAGGCTAAGTTGGCAGAGGCTTTTCTAACCCGCAGGGACACTTAGAAGGCCATCGTACCATTATAATCTTCTCAATACTTTTTCAGTTTCTCCTTTCCCCTTGACTTCAATGCATTTTGTCCAAATCCAAGCAAAACAAATTCAGTGGGGTTCACTGAACACTACTTGTCACTTGCCTCTTTAAATAGCCAGACGAGGCAGGCATAGAGGTTGTGCTTGTATGATTTATGGTTATGTTAGGTTAGGTTAGTTTGACTTTATTATCCCAGAGGAAAATTTGTTTGCAGACGGAAAGTAAAAACATAAGGCAATGATACACAGATACAAGAAAGTAAGCCAAGACACAAAAAAGATTAGTACAAAGATTAATAATTAACCTTGATGATAGCAGCATCCCTAAAAGTAAGAGAATTCATAATGCTTATAGCTCCTGGAATAAAAGAGTCCTTAAATCTGTTGCTCTTTTTCCTCGGGAAATTAAATCGGCAGCCTGATGGCAGCAGTTGAAATTTAGGAAAAAGAGGATTGCTGCTGTTTGACCCAATTGTGATGGCCTTCTTTCTAACCAATTCATAATGTAGCCCAGTGACAGAGGTCTGCTACAAAGAAATCATTGTACTGCTAATTTTTACGATTTTCCTAAGATAGTGTATTCTCTTAGTGCTGAGGTTGCCAAACCAAAACATAAAAGCAAATGTAACCACAGATTTAATAAAACTATCATTATGGTTTTGTCCACTTTAAAACAATTTCCTAAGAAAGACAAGCCATATCTGCCCCTTATTACAAATTTGTTCTTGAGTTGTTGAGATCAAAGAGTAACCTGTCACTAACGATTGTCTGTAGACATGTGTAGTGTTCTACCATGTCCACAGTCTCCCCTTTAATTAATGCTGATATAGTGGGAGGAGGTGAGCACCTAAAATCTACATCCATATCCTTGGTCTTATACATTAGATTTTTTGGTTTTAAAAAGTAATAATTACAACAATGAATAAACTGATCAACAATAGATCCATGGCTGTTCTCCTTATCGTGTGAAAGACTCATAATGACAGGGTCATCTGCAAATTTCAGGATATGTCTGTCCTTTTGTAAACTCCTGCTGTCATTTGTGTAGAAGAGGTGGCAGAAACCCGCCTTGAGGTGATCCAGTCGATGAAGTAAAGACTCTCAGATAAACACCCATTAACATTCACTCTTTGTGGCTCCTATGATTGCTTGAGGTTATCAGTGCTGCAGATTATCTTGAACATCTTCCACCCCGTGCATCTCTGCAATCAGTCATAATAAGGGTCAGGTTTGCTCTGGAGTGCAACAATATAAAATAAAGCCAAGAATCCCAATAATGATTTATTATAACAAAAATGAACAAATCGTAGAAGGGTAAGGAATTTGGAGGTAGCAGCTACCAAATAAGGGAAAACACAATTATTCTCACAGACTCGCTGGACCTATCTTAACAAGGTTCAAACCCTGGTGGAGCGGCTGTTCCTCTTCTCCCTTTTTCCTTAATCATTACATTCCTTCTAGCTTCTCTCCTTCGTCTGGCTTCTCTACTCCATGCTTGCAAGCTTCTAAGCTGATTTGTGTTCTCTGCTAAATAAAATAAAGTTCTGTATATCAGTTCAGTCAGCCAGTCATTTTCTAACCTGCTTAGTCCTGAACAGGTGTGCTGGAGCCTTCCTCGGCCAGCATAGGACTCAAGGCAGCAATAAGCCTTAAACACTGTGCCATACATTCTGGTTTATTAAGGTAGTGATGATGTTTTATATTTCAGACATGCAAGAAAGAATTCCCCTGTGCTCTGTATACATGCCAATACAACGGTGACTGCAACTACTGCTAATGTTGGCACGAGGGATGAGCACGGGGTAGGGTGGATTCTGTTTAGGGAACCAGAGTTTTCTTTTACGGCGTCTCTCAGGGCCGTAACAATGAGGGGCTTTCTTATTACACAGAGGTCTTAAGCCCCTTACTGTTTCCTGCCTTGAATCCATTGCTGCTGGGACAGGTTCAGGCCTCCTGTGGACTTTGTGTTGATTTAAGTTGGTTTAAGTAAGTTTGACCATCAATGAATTGACGAATATTGTCATACGCTGTGCAAGGACATTTTCAATCATGTTGTACAAAAACGGGTTGTGTTTATAAAATACGCACTCTCGGTTGGTATTGGACACAATTTAATCCTGAATCTTCATGTTTAGTGCTTTTATTTTTAATTCTTATGCCTTATTATTTGTTTAATTTTATTTTGTTGCTTGCTATTAACTATCATCATTGTGGAATTGTTTGCTGTGATGCCAAATGTCTTATATGAGTGAATGTAAAATTGTTGGGTTAATGGCAGGGCCTCACCTTGTTTACCTTTTCTTTATATTTTTTGATTTTCTCCTAATCCCATATCATTTGTCATGTTTATGTAATTCATTTCACAGTTTGGATTACATTTCCTTTTGTTTTGGATAATATTTCATAATAACTAAAGCTGGCAAATAATAATTTAATTGTGATGTCAAACTTACATGCCTAATGATTTATAAGTAAGAACAGTTTGTACAGTGCTATTAATTAATGAGAATATATTAAATATTCTTTCTATGAAAACTTCTTTCATAATAAAAGTTTTGATACTGTCATAATGTACATACTGTGTCACACAATTTTGGAATGTTCTCATGGTGATAACACCTCCAACTGTCTAGTTCTATTTCTGATGTGCTTGCTGCTTTTTGCTTTTTAATAGGAACCATTTCCTAATAAGCTTTTTATTTCTCTTTCACTGTCATTTTTACCTGAAAATACTGTGACTGAAGATGCTGCTAATCCTAAACGACACTCAGACTGTGGACATTTCAAATGTTACACATCTACTTGGCATTTTAAAAGGACTGAAGGATGTAAGCATAATGGCTTTCATCGCAAATGCGTCAGTTTTTGCCTTGTAGAATTTCTAGTAGTGGCCAAAGCATCTGGTATTACACATCAGATGATACACTGATATGCTGGAGCTTGCTGTCAGCAGGTTTAGAGGGAGGGAAGAGGACTGCGAATAAGAAAAAGGGAGACGGACAGAGTTCGGGAAGATGTGTGGAAGCTAATGGGACTACTGACTCTCACATTTATTCTAGTTCATCTGTTTTGAACTGGAATAAAGCTCCCAAAGCCCTCGTCCATTGTTACAGGGTACTGGCGATGGCAGGGGTGCCACTCTCTCCGCAGCTCCTTTTAACACTTTCTGCAGCTATTGGTAAGTTGTGCTCTTTTACCCTGTGCTCCTCATTCATCTCTTCTGCAGTGTGTGTTAAGTGCCACTAAGAGAGCAGCGTCAGGCCATCAAAGATGTCCATTTAATATGCAGATTTCATAAACTGATTTGGCTTTCATTAGTTTTGTTCTTATTTTCCTGGATAACTAAAGCATGCATTTAGTGGCTTCACTTTGTAAATAACATATTGATATCATTGACATTGTGTAAGATGTGTTTCTCTTTTATGAAAAATGTTCGTTTGTAGTCTGTTTGCCTCACAGATTAATAGGGTGGCTATATTTGAGGCAACAGTGTTCCATATGAAACAGATTTTTAATTAGTTTTCATTTCTGGCTGAGATGTGATTGGGAAGAATTCACATTATTCTAATTATAATAAAAATCACACTGGCAATATACATTCATTTCATATGCACTTGGCTTTGCTTACTTTTCACATTATATTATCAGTTACATATTTTGACTTTGAGAGTCGATAGATAGATAGATAGATAGATACATAGATAGATAGATAGATAGATAGATAGATAGATAGATAGATAAGGCACTATATGATAGATAGATAGATAGATAGATAGATAGATAGATAGATAGATAGATAGATAGATAGATAGATAGATAGATAAGATAGATAGATAGATGTCTTTATAGATAAGATAGGATAGATAGATAGAGTATGTCTTTATCTAAAAGGATAGATGAAAAATCTGCTAGATTAGAAAAATATATAGACAGTAAGGTATGAGGCACTATATGATCAATTAGTTACATTAACACACCACTTTTTCAGCCTACGCAAAACACTTTATAGAGAACATAGGGAACAACTTCAACAACCAATGTGTAGCATCCACCTGGATGATGTGACAACAGCCATTATTACTGTGCCAGTATGCTTACCACACATTAGCTGTTGGGTGGTGAAATGGTAAAGAGAGGAAGTTAGCCAATAAGGAACTGAGAATTGTTAGGGTGCCATTATGACCAGACCATTGTTTAAAACCTAGCCAGGACATCATGAAACACCCTACCTTTTTTCAAAAAATGCCCAGTAATCTTTCTCACCCACAGAGAGCCAAGAGCTTGATTTTACATCTCCTCCAAAGCATGGATAGAAAGACATATAGACAGATAGAAAGGTATGGTACTGTTTAAAATGAGCAGATGAGAAAGGTGCACCTATTAGACATATAGATGCTAATGCACAAGGCACAAATGTATTTAAGGAAATAGATAGACAGACAGACAGACAGACAGACAGATAGATAGATAGATAGATCAACTATTTGAAACATTTCTCCAATCAGAGGGCCACTGACTGCTCAAGTCTGTCTTGGTAGATTCAAGCACAAGTCATGAAGCAGCCATTAATGGTATGTCAGTCTATCAAAGGACATATTGACAAAGTAACCTAAGCTGCTTATCTTTGGGCTGTGAGAGAAAACTGGACTGCATGAAGAAACTCCATTTGGAAACAGTGAAATTTTAAGAACGGTCACTGCTTTTCTCATCTGATTGAATGTTATTTTTATAGCATGTCTGCAGAAATTGAATTAACTGGTAAAGTGTGAATGGTTTCAGTTCTCGGGTGCTGGGTTTGGATTCTAGCTTTTCATGGTTTGCTTGGCGTATGTACTGTATGTTCTCCTTATGTCTCTTTTGTTTTTTTTTTCTCCCCAATCCCAAAGGATTTTTTGACTTTTGTGTTAAATGTTTTAGGATAATTGGTGTCTCTGAATTGTCTTTGTATGAGTGTGCCCTGTGGTCACTTTTGTTGCGTCCAGTGCTGGTGGTATAGCTCACCATTAAACCTGAACTGGATAATCATATTAGATAATGGGCTGAATAAGTGCAGTGTAAGTGACAGTGCTCTGTCACTGTCTTCACATCCATGTGTTGGTTCTTGCTTTGTAGCCAGTATAGACTACAGCTCTAGCGACCTTAATAAATTAAAGGTGACTCAATATTAACAATATTCTCCAAGACCAACTTTAGCCCACTCCATCCCTCTAATATAAAAAATACATTAACTGAGTTATGTCTAAGCTGAATGGGCGACTGCACAGACAATGAGTTTGATGCTGTTCAGATGTTTCTCATTCACTCTTTCTTTAACCTAAGACGTCAAATCGTGATCAAAGAGAAGAATGCCTGTCTGTCTGTCCAAACTCCAGGGCTTTTTGGTTGTACTGAGGCAAGTCAATATTGTAAATCCCATATTTTAAATAACTCTGAATTCTGAGTTTTTTTATATATTTCACAAATGTGTTACTCGAGTGAGTTTTTTCCCCACTGCCAAAAGACAAGCGTCTTATTGGCCGGTTAATGGTTTCCAGCACAGCAGGTGTGGAGTGAGCCTTGGCTGAGATATTGAGATATGAACTGATGAAAAACCAAAAAAGTTCTTCAGTGCAAATACACAGCATTGACTCTCTTAAATGTTAACTAAACTACAGTCTGTACATTATATCAATGACTTTTGAGGTTTAATATGCTTGTCACATCAACACACATTCTAGCAGCAGCTCTGTGATATGAATTATAATAAGCATCAGTCTTCATTTAGCTGGTTTGGCTGCATTTCAATAATGGATCAAGGTATGATTATTAGCAAGTTTGTGCGAAATGCTGTGCATGGATGAGTCAGAGTTGCTGTAAATACAATATGCTTGTTCCACAGTCAAGTTGTCTTTTATAAATTATAGCATTTTCACGGAAAGCTGCATACACACATTTCAAGCCTCTTTTTTTGCACTCACAAGTTCTGTAGATGTGACTGCTGATCACTGTCTGTGGAGTTTGTACATTCCCTTTGCGTAGCCTAACCCTGGTAGTCTGGTTTTCTCTCCTGAATGGAGGATGGTATAAATTAATTTCATATTTTACAAACAGTCAGACCCTATCACTTTTTTCACATTTTGCTACGATGCAGCCTTGTGCTACAATCATTTAAATCATTTTTTCTCCACATCAAGGAACACTCGATAACCCAGAATGACAAAGCAAAAACAAGATTTTAGGAATTTCTGCAAATTAATAAAAATACAAAAATGTGAAATATCCCGTTGACACAAATATTCAGACTCTTTACTCAGTACTTAATTGAAGTATATTTGAGATTGATTCCGACTTGGAGTCTTCTTAGTATGACATGATAAGCTTCACACACTTGGATTTGGGGATTTTCTGTCATTCTTCTCTGCAGATCCTCTCAAGCTCTATCAGGCTGGATGGAGACCTTCAGTGGGCAGCTATTTTCAGGTCTCTCCAGAGATGTTTGATTAGGTTTAAGTCTGACTGGGCCACTCAAGGACATTTCCATTGTTCTCCCTAAGCTACTTCTGTGCTGTCTTTAAATTATGCTTAGGGTCATTTTCTTGCTGGAAGAGAAACATTTGGCCCAGTCAGAAGTCCAGACAACTCTGGAGCAGACCTTGATTAAGAATATATCTGTACTTTGCTCCATTCAGCTTTCCCTCAACCCTGTCTAGTCTACCAGTCTCTGCCACAAAACAAGTCTACAGCACAATGCTGCCACCATTATGCTTAATCATTGGAATGGTATTGCAGAGATGATTAGCATTGGTTTCTTCAACCAGAGAATCCTGTTTACCACAGTCTGAAAATCCTTAAGGTGCTTTTTAGCAGACTCCGAGGAGGCCTTCATGTGTCTTTTTCTTAGGAGAAGCTACTTATAAAGTCCAGATCAGTGGAGTCCTGCATTAGTGGTTGTCCTTTCGGAGGTTTCTCCCATCTCCACACAGGTTCTTTGGAGCTCAAGTCACCGTTGGGTTCTGGGCCACCTCTCTTACCAAGGCCCTTCACCCACAATTGCTCAGTTTGACCAGGTGGCCAGCTCTAGGAAGAATTGTGATTGTATTTCTTCCATTTAAGAATTATGTAAATCAACCACATTTTTGGAAACCTTCAATGCTGCAGGATTTTTTGTAGCCTTCCCCAGAGCTGTACCTTGACATAATCCTGTTTCTAGAACATGGAGGCAATTTCTTCGACCTTATGGCTGTTCGTTACTCTGATACACTTTGTCAACTGTGCAGCCTTCTATAGACAGGTATGTGCCTTTCCTAATCAAACCCAATCAATTGAATTGATAACTTTGAACAAAGTGTAGATCCATTAACAATGAGCAATAGAATGGGATGTACCTGAGCCAGATGTCAAGTATCATAGCAAAGGGTCTGAATACTTATGGGATATATCATATTTTTGGGATATTGCATTTTTTTATTTTAAATAAACTGGCAAAAATTTCTTAAATCCCATTTTCACTTTGTCATTTTGGGGTATTGAGTGTTGTTTGATGTAAGGAAAAACTTAAAAGATTTTAACACCAGGCTAAAACAGCAAAATTTGAAAAAGTGAAGGGGGTTTGAGTACTTTCGGAATCTACACTATAACATTAATATCTGTTTGTTTTCACCCTGTGATGGACTGGTTCCCTATCCAGGGAGTATTCTTGCCGTGTGCCTGATGCTTGTTAGGATAGAATCCAGTTTCCCTGCAGCCCTGTCCTGGATAAGCAGGTTTGTGATGAGTGGTCCCTCTTGTGGTCCCAGTTAGAGAAGGTAATATGAAAGGAGCCAGCATAACAGAAGGGGGGAGGAAAATGTGAGAAACTGGAAAACAGGATATGAAGGTTAAAGAGAGGAGAAGGAAGGCAGGATTAGGAGATGGAGAGCCCCCTAGGAGGAGCGTAGGTCCAACGCTCAGGGGCTGTAGATAACAAATCCAATTGAGCATATTTTTTGTAGTTGTAGCAGTAGCTGGAGTGGCCCGATGCTCGATCTTGCTCAAGGCTGAGGAGTGGCACCTGGAGTTGAAGAAGTGAGGTTTGGCGCAGCGTCCTTCTGGGAGCCATGGACAGCAGGGACCCAGATCTGGAGTAGAAGGTTGGCTTTATTTGTTGGCAGGATGATGGTTTTAAAGGGATGCACCAGGGACTGAGTTTTTAGAACATTTCCTGCTTTGGGGATTTTAATCTCATTTTAAAGGATTATTTATTTATTGATTGGTTTTATCCTTCTTGTACCTTCGCTGTGTTTATGGATTATTTATTTATTGAAGAGTAATTTGAAGTACTGCATTATTCATTTGAACAAATTTTTTGATTGTTAATAAAAGCACTGAGCACTTGTTCCACCCACCCTTTGGTGCATGGGTGTGTCCTCATTTGACTGGCTCATCTTGATTATGGCTATTGATTGTGGGGGGTTAAAGAGGCTCCCAAAGGGAAACTGGAGCATGGAGCCATCCCACACTGTAACAAGGCTAAGAACCTGGATAGATGGATGGATGGATGATAAAGAAAATATTAAAAAAGACTAGAGGGCTTCGCCCCCTGCTCACTTCGCTCGCCAACCCCCTTGAATGCGGTTCTGTCGCTCGCGTATGGTGATGTGGTTGCACAATTTAAACAGATTGTTATTTTCATGGGAATTGTTACATATGCATAATAGAATTATTTTCCATTACAGAGAGTAATTAAACATATCACAAAAGAGTAAAATGTAATAATTTGAAAGTCAATTATGTTTCATGTTGTGTTAGTTATTCGTTGATAATACGATTTCGTTCTGTTTGGCTTTGAAATTAACATGCAAATACTTTTTAGACTTACACTTTTACTGTAAAACTTCCATAAAAACAATTTTTTGAATGAAATTTTCATCAATATCGCATTGAATTTTGATTCTGTGTTTGAACTTTCATTGTCACAACGCAATGTATAACTGCCCGTGATTGAATTAAATTTCTTTCTCTCTATTAAATAAAACATCTTTTTCGAATATTTGCCTCTGAGATTTGTTAATTGTCTTTGCAAAAGCTATTCTAACGGGAAACTGTTAACGTTTTAATACGAATGGCATATCAAGATCTCCTTTGTTGTCTAATGTTATCCCCTGAAAATGTACTACATTGCCCTTCTTGGATACATCCTTCTTTCTACAGTAATTCATGTGGTGGAAGACCAGACAGTGTTAATGTTTGTAGCTATTCTTTGGGATATTGTAACTTGATGTTTCATCTTCTGCGTGATCACCACCAACTGTTTCAGCATAGTCTATTGATATGCATTTAACTAATCTGCAATGTATCCGATCAACATTTTTGGTGTTAATTCGTTTGATTTCATCGTTTTTTTCACTGCTAGGAAGATTTGGACATTGTACGTGGTTGAAAATGGTTGAGAGGAGGGTGTGACTTGAAAAAATCTCATGGCCAAAGTCTCAATTCACGGGACTTGAAAAAATCTTCTAAAAAGTTTCATCTCATCGCAGGATTTTTTTTTATTATACTAGAGAGATATTGGTAATCTGTTCTATTCATGTCATACCAGGTCAGATAGATAAGACATTGTTACATATATGTATTTTATCGAGCGAATACAAAATACTTAAATATGGGGACATTGATATACTAGTCATAAACATTCCAGTACCAAAAACAAGTTTGACGATCCTAGGGCTACAGTGAAAAGATGAGTTGGCAAAAGTTTCAAGGACATAAGCCATGCCTCAATAGGATGTTCCTGAGGCCTGGCCATGACAAGGGATTCTGCAATACAGTACAACACCAATTGGCACCTGATGTGCATCAAGAAAGCACATGTCTGACATAAATTCAGGATAATAGAGAAACATCTCAGTGTCTGTCCTTCAATCCAGCTAGAGGCCATACCAGATCAGAGACTAATCAGCATACTAAGATGAAGAGTCACGTGGTTATTTAGGCATACTGAATGCCTAGACTTCTAGTAAGACAAGCTGCTATCTATTCAAGTTGTATTAGTATTATTTTGTCACACGCATTCCTTCTGTTTTGTGCACATTCAGGAACTTTACATTGGAGAATGTTAATATATAATGTTAGAGTAAACGTGTAAATCTTCTTTCCTGCCTGTTTTGCTTTGTAACAAACAGGCTGTTAAGTATTAATATGTGGGTTATAGTTTGTGACACTCTTTATAAAGTTATATAATAAAGAGAGTGACAATAGGGTCAACATAGGACCCTTTCATGGTAAAAAAAAAACTTCTATAACCCAAAGACATCTTTGCTTGGTTAATTGGTGTTTCTAAAATGACCGTTATTTTGTGCCTATTTATGGACGTGCACCAGATGATGCCATGATAGGCTACATGATCTCATGGTCCTGCACTGAGCAACTAAGTGTGCTAAAAAACAAAACAGATGAATGAGTTTACAATGAGTTTTGCTGTCTTTGACTCTTTGACCATGGTTCGGATTCATGTAATTAGCATATAGACAGGAGCTCCTAAAGCTCTTTTAATGTAATAATGTTAAAAATCATAATTTATTAAGCTTATTAAGTTACGACTGTTATTAAAGGACAATAAAACTAAAACTCCACTCTGACTGTCCCTGAGTGGCTCCGCCAAAGCCCAGACCTGAACACCATAGAACATTTGTGGAAAGACCTAAAGATGGCAGTTTACGGACATTTTTCATCTAGTCTAATGGAGATTGAGAGTATCTCCTAAGAAAAATGGGATAAACTGCCCAAATCATGGGATGCAAAGCTTGATCCCATGGGCTTACCCAAGGAGACTTGAAGTTTTAGCAGCTGCCAAAGGGGCTTCTAAAAAGCACAGAATTAAGGGTCTGAATACTTATATGAATGAAAGTCCAGTTTTTGACTTTTAATAAATTAGCAAATCTTTTTGAGAACGTGTTTTTGTTTTGTCATTATGGGTCATTGTGTATAGATTACAGGCAAATATAGCAAATGTATCCATTTAACTTAAATCTACAATGCAATAAAGTGTGCAGAAAGTTAACAGGTCTGAATATTTTCTGAATCCACTGTAAATCTAGTAAGAAGTTAAATCTTAGTGTATGTTGAGTATATTCATTGTGGTCCCCGGCCGGGACGCCCAGGAGGAGGAGAGGAGGGCTTGTGCCTCCTCCAGACCGCGAGGGGGCGTCCGTCCTGGTTATATTGGGGACCACGGGTACAGGGCTTGGAAGCCCAGCCCTGTAGGGACCCGTGGTCACCGCCAGGCGACGCCCCGATGCCGGTTTACCCTGTGTGGTCTTTGGCCGGGGATGGAGCCCGGCCGGGACGCCTTGGAAGACCGGAGGAGGGCGTGTGCCTCCTCCAGACCGAGTGGGGGCGTCTGTCCTGGTTAGACAGGGGGCCTCGGGTACAGGGCTTGGAAGCCCAGCCCTGTAGGGATCCGTGGCCACCGCCAGGCGGCGCCCCAGTGCCTGTTTATTCCGGGAGCCCGGCACTTCCGCCACACCAGGAAGTGCCGGGGAAGACGACCGGGAGACACGGACGGCTTCGGTGCGCAGCGGCACTTCCGCCACACAGGGGTGTGGTCACCGTTAAGTGCCGGGGAGCAGCTGGAGCCCATCCGGCTCCCCATAAAAGGGGCCGCCTCCCTCCAGTCAGCGGTGGACATCGGGCGGCAGTGTTGGCGAAGCTGGAAAGAGGACAGGAGGCGGCCAGGAAGGCACAAGAGACTGTGGGCCTGGACATTGGGGAAATCGGTGCGAAAAGGCACTGGGGGTGCACGTGAGCTATTTGTAAATAATAGTAGTGTAAATAAACAGTGTGTGGTGCAAAATATGTCGTCCATATGTCGTCCGTCTGTCTGTGCTGGGGCCAGTGTTCATCATCCATTACTATCTTTAAACATTTATAATCTTTTCTTAGTCTAATTAATTGTTATTTCACTGCTATTGAGAGGAGTACAGAGAAGCTGAGATTCCAAACCATGAGAGTGTGTTGTGTCGTTCATTCATGTCAATAGCCAGACCATATCCCAGCAGCACTGGGTGACAAATAGGAATCAAACATCCCTGGACAGGGTGCCAGCCCAATGCAGGGACTTTTACTGTGTTAGTGCTCAAATAATCTAATCTAAAAGCAAATTGCAATATTAAAATACTCCAGACATGCTGTGTACATTCTCAACCCTGCCTAATCCAATTCAGTGTTACAGGCTGCACACTGCGATTTATTTGCACAATTCTGTACTTCCTAAGTGGCAGTCCTTATGGACCCTGTGATCATCAGAGGTGACTGTGCAGAGGGTGCAGACCTATAAATATCTGGGAGTGCCGCTAGATGACAAATTGGACTGGACTGCCAATACTGATGCACTATTTAAGAAAGGTCAGAGCAGACTATACTTTCTTAGAAGGTTGACGTCCTTCAACATCTACAATAAGATGCTGCAGATGTTCTACCAGACGGTTGTGGCGAGTGCCCTCTTCTACACGGTGGTGTGCTGGGGAGGCAGCATAAAGATGAAAGACGCCTCACACCTGGACAAACTTGTTAAGAAGGCAGGCTCTATTGTAGGAGTAAAGTTGGACAGTTTAACATCTGTGGCAGAGCGACGGGCATTAAGCAAACTCCTGTCAATCATGAAGAATCCACTGCATCCACTGAACAGTGATCATCTCCAGACAGAGAAGTAGCTTCAGTGACAGACTTTTGTCACCGTCCTGCTCCACTGACAGACTGAGGAGATCGTTCCTCCTCCACACTATGCGACTGTTCAATTCCTCCCGGGGGAGTAAATGCGAACATTACTCAAAGTTATTGTCTGCTTTTACATGCATTTTTATTACTATTTAATATTGTTTTTTTGTATCAGTATACTGCTGCTGGATTATGTGAATTTCCCCTTTGGGATTAATAAAGTATCTATCTATCTATCTATCTATCTATCTATCTATCTATCTATCTATCTATCTATCTATCTATCTATCTATCTATCTATCAACATTGGCAGTTTTCTAGTCATTTCTTTGACAGCATTATACCTTCATGCATTTGACTTGCTACCCTTTCAATGCCACTGGAATTCATTAGTTTGGTTTTCCCTTTCTCACTTTCCTGTAAATGTCAGGATAATATGGGTGGAAATTAAAACGGATACATGATAACAAAAATCTAAAAACCATGGAAGGACATGCAAGTGAGAGGCAAGGGTTCAGGAGCAAGAATGCTGCACTTTGAAGTGAGGTGTTACGATATGGCAAAATGGTTTGGCATTTTTTTCAAAATTCAGATTGTCTGGGGCATCTAAAACTCAAAGAGTCAGAATCCGTTACACTGGACAACTCATTTTTGGACATAAGAAGTTCGACAAATGAGAGGAGACCATTCGGTCTATCAAGCCCCTTTGTTTAGCTAATAGCTAAGATATCCCAATATCTCATCCAGATTCTTCTTAAAGTTTGTTAAGGTTTCTGCTTCAGCTCCATGTCTTGGTAGTTTGATCTAGATTCCCTCAATTCTTTTCGTAAATATTTTGGTATTCTTACTGAGGTGCAAAAGCTGGTAGTGCCTAAGTCAAAATGTTAGTATCAAGCCAACACTACTCTACAAACAGGAGTTAGGGCAGTTGAAAATGACAAAGCAAGCTAATCTATAGAGTATTAACACGGCATGATATCTTCTTATATAATACGCTACCATGGCTGTCCGTGTGTCTGTCCAGGATTTTAAATCACCTGCAGCTCGCAAACCATTTGACCAATTGACTTGAAATTTGGTACACATATACTACGTGACGTCTACTATCCGCTTTCAGGGTGATGATTGACCTCCAAGGTTATTCCTCTTTTTATTTTATTTTATTGTAGAATCATCTCTTGGCAGTGGCCAGCAGCACGGCTGTGTGGTGCATGTGTATGGGTGCCGTTCTCATCCCTACCACCTTTGCCGTCACTTCCCCTACCTCTTCATATCTTAAACCATTCAAGATTGAAGATTAAGTGCCAACTTAAGTGAAGAATTAAAGAAAATGTACTAAATAATTGCAACGTAAACACTGACTTAATCAGTTTAAACGTGAAAAGATGCAGACGAAAGAAGAAGCAGCGGGCTGCTAGGGTGGAGAACAGAAGAGCTGCTCAGGAAGCAGAAAGCACATCAACCTCTGAGGAAACGAATGTTAAACGTACAGAGGAAGAGGAAGAAAACTAGGAACGGTCAAGTCAAGTGTGTTCACTGCACGTTACTGGTATGCTATAATGCAGATGAGGAGGATAAAAAATTCACATTTGAACATATTGGTACAATGCTTACAAGATGAATGAATCAGAAATCAAAAGTAAATAGGTTTAGTATTTAATTAAAATGAACTTTCTTGCCTTTTTTTGAAAATTTCTAATGACAGCATCAATATTAATTGGTCTGGCAATGCTTCATTTTAAAGTGGGATCCAGAATTTACTAGCCTGGCTGAAGAGTGGAGTCACATGATCTTCTGACTGAGACATTCTGTCCCCAGTGGAAGATCTTGAGAACACAATCTAACAACACACCCCATGTAACATCTACCCCTGCTTTCCCCTACTATATGCAGCTAATAGTAAAAAATAATAAGTGACGAGTGATAAAATCTCATTATCATAAAGACTCGGCCCACCCTTGGCCCCCGGTCCCAGTACAGTTTACTGGCTAACCTCCCTTCTTGTAGGTCCTGCCACTAGTAATCCAATAAAAAGTCTAACAAGACTTAATATGTTATGTTATAGCTACAATGCAAATTACAATGTGTAGAACAATTAACATCATCACTTGGGAAATACTGAAAAAAAAAATAATTGATGAATATTATTTATCACTTCCTACAGCTACAATGGGGCTAAAGTTGGAAAAGAGAAATGCAACCCCTTCTGTGTGTCCGGTCGGCCACTTCCCCTGTGGCAACGTTTCTACTTGTTTGCCTCAGCTGCTGCACTGCAATGGAGTCAAAGACTGCAGCAACGGGGCTGATGAGGTCAACTGTGGTAAGAGTCCAAATTTATATAAAAATTAAATATAACTTTAATATAAAATCACAGCTTGTTAGACTGATCCCCCTCATGCCTTTGGAAGTCAGACGTTGTCTGAAATATTGAGTGCCAATTAACATTCCAAAGTTTATAAAGCATTATGGATGCGCTTGACCCTTAATCGTCAGAATTTATGAAATAATTTTGTGTTATTGGTATTATTTTGTTTATTTTATCAACGTATATTGGAGTTGTTTAGGATGTTGTGTGCTGCTACGCATCCAGGTCATATGTGACACTATGTGTGAAATCATCACTTTCGAGCTATTGGCAGAGGTAAATTTACAGAGCTGTTTTCAGGATAGAAGAGGCCTTTATTAAATGCATGGAGTCAAGCAATAGGGGAGGCAATGAAAAACAACTGCTGATTACACTTCTTAAATACACAGCGTATTGCAGCGCGTGATTAGCTTTCATCTTCCTTGTACGTTACTGTTACAACAACAACAACATTTATTTATATAGCACATTTTCATACAAAAAATGTAGCTCAAAGTGCTTTACATAATAAAGAATAGAAGAATAAAAGACACAGTAAGAAAATAAAATAAGTCAACATTAATTAACATAGGTCTGATGGCCAGGGTGGACAGAAAAAACAAAAAAAAAAAACTCCAAAAAAAATAAAATCTGCAGGGATCCCAGTCCCCTCTGGGCATTCTACCTAACATAAGTCAAACAGTCCTCTTTGTATTTAGGGTTCTCACGGAAGGACTTGATGATGATGGTCACGTAGACTTCTGGCTTTTAGTCCATCAATGTTGGAGCATCATGATAAATGGGCCCTATGATGCCAGGATCTTTTGTTTCCTGCTAGAACCAGACTGTTCTGTTCAGATCAACTCTTGAATAAAATGCTTGCTCATAATAAAAATTACAAAAGGCAGTCACCCCCCTTTGTGTTTTCAGGCTAACAGATTTAGGGAAGTCTGTGTTAGCATTAGGAAGTTCTGGTGGTAAGGCAACCTAACCACAACAGTGGAGTGGAGGAATTCACCATTACATTAGTGACAGGGGGCAAGACATTTCAGAACAGAGTAACATAACAACCTAATAAAGACAATGGCTCTTAAAACAATAAATACTGCTTTTAACCATGCTGTGGTTCAACAGATGATCATGTTTTGAATAAATGCATGGAAGGCTTCACAAAAAGATACATTTTGGTTTTGAGTAATTTTTCTTTGAACGTTTCTGCTTTTTACTTTACAGGTTTGAGTTTAGTTTTGTTCTGGGAATAGTAGTTGCCTGTTTCTGTAGTGTCTTGCATGCTACTTTTCTGTCTGAAAAAAAACACTCAGCTTTTCTTTCATATTTGAGATGGTCACGATGTACAGTGACAATATTTTTTCTTAGTTTTGTTACCATGATGAGAAAAATATACATTCACTGTCCCTCTTGCATGTGGTTAACAATGAACGAAGCATGTCCTTTGCACACATTTGTATTTAAAACTGTTTCAAACTTCAATAGTCAATAAAGGGTTCTGAACTATAACAAATGAGTTAACTAAGCTCCAAAACAGTTGCATTTTTAGTAAATAAATGGGTTCTAAGAAACTGGTTAAAGCAAAAACCTGCAACCACTTTGGACCTCCAGGACTGTAGCTGAATACTCTTCCGATATTAGATGAGAGTTGGGGAAGTACATGAGAAAGCAGCATTTCAGTTTTTGGCAACTTTTAAGATTTTCCTTGTGCCTCGTTATGTGGTGGGTGTGAAACACGTTGTATCAGTCCATGCTCCCAATCTCCTCTTCCTCATATTTCATTTCCTGTTTTAAATTATAGAGCAAATACAACTCTTCATCTTAATCAGATATTCCCATTGGACACTCTGATTGTGTAACTATATTCTTCAATGTGTGTGAAGTTCAACATAGTTGGGAACAGCGTTAAGGATTACCTTATATATGAAACCCTGCTTTATACACTGATCAAAAAAATTAAAGGAACCCTTTTAAATCCGAGAATAGCATCAAGTCAATGAAACTTCTGGGCTATTGATCTGGTCAGTTAAGTAGCAGAGGGGGTTGTTAATCAGTTTCAGTTGCTTTGGTGGTAATGAAATTAACAAGAGGTGCACTAGTGGGGCAACAATGAGACGACCCCCAAAACAGGAATGGTTTAACAGGTGGGGGCCACTGACATTTTTCCCTCCTCATCTGTTTTGTCACTAGTTTTGTATTTGGCGATGGTCAGTGTCACTACTGGTAGCATGAGGCGATACCTGGACCCTACAGAGGTGGCACAGATAGTCCAACTTCTCTAGGATGGCACATCAATACGTGCCATTGCCAGAAGATTGGCTGTGTCTCCCAGCACAGTCTCAAGGGTATGGAGGAGATTCCAGGAGACAGGCAGTTACTGTAGGAGAGCTGGGCAGAGCCCCTCGTAGAAGGTCCTTAACAACAACAACATTTATTTATATAGCACATTTTCATACAAAAAAGTAGCTCAAAGTGCTTTACATATTGAAGAAAAATAAAAGACAAAATAAAAAAATAAAAATAAGACAACATTAGTTAACATAGAATAAGAGTAAGGTCCAATGGCCAGGGAGGACAGAAAAACCAAAAAAAAAAACTCCAGACGGCTGGAGAAAAAAATAAAATCTGCAGGGATTCCAGCCCATGAGACCGCCCAGTCCCCATCAGCAGGACCAGTATCTGCTCCTTTGGACAAGGAGGAACAGGATGAGTGCCACCAGAGCCCTACCAAATGACCTCCAGCAGGCCATTGGTGTGCATGTCTCTGACCAAACAATCAGAAACAGACTTCATGAGGGTGGCCTGAGGGTCCAACGTCCTCTAGTGGGCCCTGTACTCACTGCCCGGCACCGTGGAGCTCGACTGGCATATACCATAGAATACCTGAATTGGCAGGTCCATCACTGGTGCCCTGTGCTTTTCACAGATGAGAGCAGGTTCACCCTAAGCACATGTGACAGACTTGAAAGGGTCTGGTAGAAGTCGTGGAGAACATTTGGTGTTTGGTGGTTGGTCAGTGATGTTCTGGGGAGACAGATCCATACAGTACAGGGACACACAGACCTCTACAGGCTAGACAATGGTACCTTGACTGCCATTAGGTATCAGGATGAAATCCTTGGACTCATTGTCTGACCCTATGCTGGTGCAGTGGGTCCAGGGTTCTTCCTGGTGCACGACAATGCCCGGCCTCATGTGGCGAGTGTATGGAGACAGTTCCTGGAGGATGAAGGAATTGACACCATTGACTGGCCCCCACACTCACCTGACCTCAGTCCAATAGAACACCTCTTGGACATTATGTTTCGGTCCATCCGATGCCGCCAGGTTGTACCTCAGACTGTCCAGGAGCTCAGTGATGCCCTGGTCCAGACCTGGGAGGAGATCCTCCAGGACACCATCCGTTATCTCATTAGGACATTGTCAGGCATGCATACAAGCATGTGGGGGCAATACAAACTACTGAGTACAATTTTGAGTTGCTGAAATTTCAGCAAAGTGTACTAGCCTTCCGCATTATTTTTTCACTTTGATTTTCGGGTTGCTTTTTAATTCAGCCCTCTGTAGGTTGATTATTTTCATTTCCATCAAACGATGTGCCATCCTTTTGTTCCTAAAACATTACCCAGTACATATCAGTAGAGATATCCAGCAGGATTTTTTTTCCTATTGAGTTCTGTTGTTTTTTTTCAGTGTTCCTTAAATTTTTTTGAGTGGTATAGTATGAACTTCAAAGACATATGGCAGATAGTTCCTGGACTAAAAGTAACTTAAAAGTAAATAAATGAATTTACCACTTTTGCCCATCAATCTATACTCCAAGATCCCTAATAACCAAGTGAAAAAATGTTCTTAGAAAGTTTCTCAAAAATGGGAATCTCCTATTTATATAAGTATTCAGACCCTTTGCTGTAGCTCTCCAAATCATGGTCAGGTACATCCTGTTTGCTTCAGTTCTTCTTGAGCTGTGTCTAGAAATTGATTGGTGTCTGCCTGTGGCAAGTTAATTTGACTGGATATCATTAGAAAGGCAAACACCTGTGTACATGAGGTCCCACAAGTCATACTGCATGTCAGGACAAAAAACAAGCTTTGAAGTTCAAGGAACTCTGTAGATCTCCACAATAAACCTATGCTGAGCAATAGATCAGGGCAAAGGTATAAAAACCATTTCTGGAGATTTGAGTGTTCCCAGAAGTGTAGTGACCTGAAAAATTGTGAAATTGAATACATATGAAACCAGCAGGGCTGTTCTTGAAGTGATCAAGAACCCAATGGTTCAAAAGAGCTTCAGAAGTTCTCTGCTAAAGTGGAAGAACCTTTCAGAAGGATGGCTGTCTTAGCAGCCCTCAGTCATTCAGGTGTGTATGGTGGAGTGGCTGACTTTCACTTTGCCAAATGGCATTTAAAAAGCTCCGAGAGCATCAGGAAGAAGATTCACAGGTCTGATGAGACAATAATTGAACTCATTGGGCTCAATTCCACATACTATATCTGGTGAAGACCAGGCACTGCTCATCTCCTGCCTAATACCATTCCTATAATCCAGGTGTGCAAAGCTAGTACAGACTTACCATGAAGACTCAAAGCTATAATTGCCACAAAGTGACTTCTACAAAGTTCTGAATGAAGGATATGAATATTTATAGGAATGGGAGATTTCCATTTTTCATTAGTAATACCTTTGCAAACCTTTCTGAAAACATGTTTTCACTTTGTCATTATGGGTTGTTGAGTGTAGAGTGAGGGGCATAAATGGCAAATGAAAAACTAAAATTAAATCTACAACATAATTAAATGTGCAGAAAGCTGCATGATTTCTGAATCCACTGTAAGAGTACAGACAACAATTGAATGTAAATGTCTCAAAGCAATTATGTGTTCATTTTGTTTATTTCTTGTTCGACAGAAGACATCAGTGGCTGGTATGTGATAATCGATAAGGCTCGAGGAACACCTTTCCCTGATAGCTGGCAAACAGAATGCCGTAAGTAGTAAAGAGTTTCTTAAACACCACAGATTCTAAGGAAAACTGGAGGAGCATTCACTAAATAGTCACTCTGTCAGTCACATGATTCTAAAGTAGTGGGCTGCAGTGGGAGAGGTGAGGTATCATGCAGAAGCAGGATCTGAATAATAAACGGGGCTTCGTTAACACATTTCATATGAGAGCATTAGTTCATCTCACTTCTTAAATGAGGCAATCATAGCCTATCTCCAAATTTAAACAGTTTCTTTTTCCAGGCAAAACCTAATGATACTGTGCAAACAAGTTATAATATAAATCCAATATATACCAGTTTAGAGTAGTCTTGTTTGGTATACTTGTTGGGAAATTACTAAAAAGAGTTTTAGTTGGTGAAATAGAAGGCAGTATGAAGAGTTGAGATCCCAAGTGGGAAAACTGTAATGTGTTGCTAGCAGTAACTATGGCACTGGAGGTCTTTCTTCTGTCCTGGTGCTTAGGTAAATGAGCTGGGGATTCCTCAAATGTTTGTAGCATTTTTGTATTTTTAGTCCTGTTATTTTGTTTTCTATTCTAATTCAGAAGATTTTGTTTAATGTATTTTTATTTGGTGTTTAATATTTGATATTACTTTGTATCTAGTGTTTATAATTTGGTCTTTTTCTTGGGCTTGTATTCCTATTGTACCCTTTTAATTTTTGTGAAGCACTTTGAGCATGGGAAAGGCATTGTATAAATAAAATGTTATTATTTTTCTTTTTTTTTATGTTATTATGGGTAGATACCTCCATCTGGTAGAAATACTATGTAGACAATACAGAATAAAGTGAGCATGATTGGTTATAAAAAGTGTTCAAAGGAGACAAAGGCAAAAAGTGATTAAGGGGAACTCAAGCAGTTCTGCATACTCTGCATAATAAGAATCCATCAGGACAAAGTTCTAGCGAGAGAGTGCCATAAAAGATTCTGTGCATTGGGGTATGCTGGGATAGAACCGTCTACGAGAACTGTGACTGTGCTGCACAAAAACCTTTGCTCAACGTGGGCCAGGAAAGACTGTGGACTTGAGGTCTGTTTGCATATCAGCGAGGTAGATCATGCCAGGGACAAATGGATGACTGAGAACTTGGAACATGTGTTTGCTAACCATGGAATAAATGGGACAAACTGTTAATATCAAATATCATTTTTTAATCTATGTAATTAATACCAAGTGTTTATTTTTTTCTTTCTGTTTTCCATCAAAAATGTTGGAATATTTTAAGGAAGATGTGATGCATTGCTTTAAAATGTGAGATTGGCTAAAATGACAGGCATACATCTGGCTGTAATTTAGATAAATTCAGTGTAAGGAAAAGCTTAAAGCAACTTTTGGGTGGAATAACAAGAAAAAAATGATCTGTTAGGGTAGATGGCCTCAAACATGAATGAATTCAGTTTGCTGTATAATTCTTTGCCATATTTCTTTAAATAAGACTATCAGCTAATACTGTACATGCAGTATATATAATATTAGCACTGACCATACAGACATCCATGGAGCCGGTGTGTGCTGCACTATAAGCACAATCCAACAGTGACAGAACATCAAAGCATGCACAATGGTGGCCTGGTTTCCATTACTGATGGTTTATTGTCTCAGTCCCTAATTTACCATGGCACAGGACAATGATAGTTTCCAGCAAGGCCTTCAGGCACAGACAGACAGAAAAGTATCCACCAGGAGTATATTGTAATTGTATTGTAATGCAGTATAACATATGAGGGTAAGTCAATAATGATCCACACTTTTGTGGTAAATTTGTATGGATTGGCCATACAGCTTCACCCAAGCAAATGTGGAAACATGGTGTGTCTTTGGTCACATCACCTTGATTAGTCAGTTTTCTCTGGTTGTTTTCTAGGTGTAAACTTGCCCATTCCACTCGCCATTGGTAATCTGCTCATCTCCTTTCAGAGTCTTCCATTTTCTTTACCTTTTGTAAGGCATTCCTCTTCCATAGATCTTACTACGCACAAAGAAGTGTGGACACCTCATAATTGTGTGTTTCTACATATATATATATATATAGTGTAAAACAGATATGATTCATTGGCATCAAGATGTAAACATAGGATATTTTTTAGCTCTTCACTAAATGCATTATTAAAAAAATTAATGCAATTGTATTCTTTCTACTTCTGCTTGCCACCAGACCTCCGAGAGTATCCCCAGATTTGTGACTGCCAAGAGACTGAGTTGGAATGTGTGGACGTCCATTTGCATTCCATCCCAAAGGTGTCTCCAAATGTAACCTTATTGTGAGTAGAAAAAGACTGTATACTTAATATTTGAGAGGTTTTCTTTTCAGATCAGGTTGCTTTATCTTTTTACAGTCATTTATTTCCTTTCCTTTTATCCCAGCAAAGGAGAATTGATAAGTTCTGTAATTGCGGTCATGTGAAAAAGTCAATAAATGGAAATGGTTGACTTTTTCAACAAATGTGAACAGGCAGACATTAGATATTCATGCAAATAGTGCCTACAGATAAAAGGTGATATACTGTATAGTGGTGCCTGTGGTTCACGAACACAATCTGTTCCTGAAATCTGTTCGTGAACCAATTTGTTTGTAGTCCAAAGCAATTATTCCCATAAGAATATATTGAAATGTAATTAAGTGGTTCCCAAGCCCACTTAAACCTATTTTGTTCATTATTTTTTTTTGTTTTTTTATAGTAAAAATTCTGAAAAAAAGACATTACAGTATAAAAATGCCTTAATAAGAAGAAAATATAAATAAAGAGAACTCTTAGCTCACCTTTGTAAGGGAGAGTTTAGGCGTGAAGGATTGTAAGAGAGGAAGGGGTTAAGGGAGAAAGCCACTGTTTGGAAGGAGAGTCCGCTTCCATGATAACAGTGGGTAACTGTCCTTCGGGCGTTTTTTCATGTCTTGCTCTCTTGTCCCTGATTGGTCCGTGGAGTCTCATGGGGCCTTTATCACTAAAAATCTATCCAGTGAGATCTGTTTTTTTCTGCGCTGAAGCACTGTCCTAAAATATGACATCACATTATCATTCATTAGTTCTACCAATCTGTTTGTCACAGTTTTGTTTGGGTGACAAATTTCAACAAAGGCCTGCACTTCACTCCACTTAGCACAAATGTGTTTTCATTTCGTTGGTAGCTTCCCTCACTTCCTCTTCCTCGGAGTGCCATCGGCTTCATCAAAGTCCTCAAAATCTCTTTCAGGAGCAGCTTCTGGCCACAGTTTCCTCCAGCCTGCTCTTAAGGTCTCAGTGTCAGATCGATGTCATTCATGACCTGAAAACACAGAGGGAACAGAGCCTTCTTTGTACAACTTCTTGAAGCTGGCGATCACTTGATGGTCCATGGGCTGCAGCAGAAGCGTTGTATTGGGGGGCAGGAACTTGATTTTGATGAAGTCAACAACAACAACATTTATTTATATAGCACATTTTCATACAAATAATGTAGCTCAAAGTGCTTTACATGATGAAGAAAAGAGAAATAAAAGACAAAGTTAGAATTAAAATAAGACAACACTAATTAACATATAATAAGAGTAAGGTCCGATGGCCAGGGAGGACAGAAAAAACAAACAAAAAAAAAAACTCCAGATGGCTGGTGAGAAAAAATAAAATCTGCAGGGGTTCCAGACCACGAGACCACCCAGTCCACTCTAGGCATTCTATCTAACATAAATGAAACAGTCCTCTTTGTATTTAGGGTTCTCATGGAAGGACTTGATGATGATGGTCACGTAGACTTCTCGCTTTTAATTCGAGCTGTATGTCCAACTCGTCCTCCAAGCCTGGCGGGTGTGCTGGGGCATTGGCCATCACCAGGAGGCACTTAAGGGGCAGACTCTTCTCAGCAAGATATTGCTTGAACACTACAGTCAGCCATTCCTTGAAGAGGAGCCTTGTCACCCAAGCTTTCGAGTTTGACCTCCACATAGCAGGCAGTGTCAACTTCAAAACGCTGTTTTTCTTGAAAATGCGTGAGTTTTCAGAGTGATAAATGAGCATCGGCTTCACTCTGAAGTTCCCGACTTGCATTTGCACACAACAAAAGGGTGAGCCTGTCCTTCATTGGCTTGTGGCCCAGAAATGCCTTCTCCTTCTGCGTGATGTATGTCCTAAACAAGCTTGTCTCGTCACAATTAAACACTTGATTTGGAAGATACCCTTCCTCATCCACAAACTTGCCAAACGTTTTCACGAACGCTTCCGCTGTTGCCTTGTCTGAACTCGCAGCCTCATCATGACTTACCACACTATGAATGCCACTTCTACGTTTGAAATTTTCAAACCACCCCCTACTTGCTTTAAACTCTTCAAGTTCAACACTCGTACTGCGGGTTTTACCCTTCAAATTGCCATGCAATTGTCTTGCTTTCTTGCAGATCATTGCCTCACTAATGCTATCATCAGTCATCTGTTTTTCATTAATTTACACTAATAACAGTTTTTCAACTTTTCAACACTCGAGGCTTTCACTTACTTAAAGCTGTTACCCCTTTTGCCACATTAGCTGCTTTGATGGCCTCTTTATTTTTTCAAAATTGTCGAAATGGTGGACTTTGCCATCCTGTACTTGGATGCGATATCTGACATGCGAACACCACGTTCATGCTTTTCATTGATTTCTTTCTTCACTTGTACTGTGATTTTCCTAACCACCTTTTTCTCCTTTTCAACACCACTATCGCTCTTCACTTTCTTAGGGGCCATGCTGAAATAGTAACAGGTAACAGTAACAGGAGTTACCATAACAATGAACACAACACGTGTACAGTAAGGACTAGTACGTATAGTACTGCGTGCATGTCTGACCGCGACCGAAGACTGGGAGAGAGTGCACAGGATGCTTGGCGGGGATTTTGTTCATCAAGCAACATTTGTTCGTTAACCACAGCAATTTTTTTACAAAATTTTTGTGAGTGAACCGATTTGTTTGTGAACAGGGATGTTCATGACCTACAGGCATGACTGTACTTAAATTAAAAAAACAATGAAATTTGCCTTTTCAATTATTTATTCAACAAAAATATGAATAGATGTAATGGTCTACTGGGGAAAAAGTGAGTATACCTTTGGCTTCAGAAGCTGGTATTGCCCCCTTTAGCAGAAATTACTGCTTGTAGGCATTTTGAATAACTGAGGCTAGGGATCAGCACTGGCAATTGGAAGGTTGTTGGTTTGAATCCCATAAATGCCAATAGGGACTCTGCTCTGTTGGGCCCTTGAGCAAGGCCCTTAACCTGCAATTGCTGAGCGCTTTGAGTAGTGAGAGAAGCGCTATGTAAATGCAAAGAATTATTAATTTTTATTAACTGCCCACCAACCTCTGACATTGACTCCATGCAAATGCCCTTCATTCCTTCAGGTTGCACATTTCAAATCCCCCAACAATATTTCAATGCAATTCAAATCAGGGCTTTGACTGTGCAAGTCCTTGACCCTCCATTTATTTTTGAGCCGTTCCTTAGCAAATTTCCTAGTTTGCTCTGGAACATTATTACATTGAAATGTCAATTTTCCGTCTCAGGCTCATCTTTCAGAGAGATGACCTCACATCCTCCTCAATCACACTTTTTGATATGATGCATAATTCATCGTTGACTCAATGACTGCAAGTTGCCCAGGCCCTGAAGCAGCAAAGCAATACCAAACCATAACATTTCCACCACCCTACTTCACAGTTGGTTTCAGGTTCTTCTCCTGAACTTCTGTCTTCAGTTTGTACCAAACATGTCTACTGTTACTGTGGCCAAAAAATTTGATCTTTGATTCATCTGTCCAGAGCACATTGTTCCAGGATGTCTTTTCTTTTGCTAGATGTTCAATGTCAAACTGTAGTCTTGCTGTAATGTTATTTTTGGGTAGCAAAGCCTCTCTCCCAGGACACCTCAGTTACAGGTCAAACACTGAGTAATCACTGTCTGATTGTAGATATAGGCACTTTGACACCAACTGTTGCAATGGTTACCTGTAGATCCCAGAAGGAAATTTTGAGGTTCTTGTAGACTTCTTTTAGTATCAGATGGTCTGCTCTTGCACTGAATTTGCTGGGATAGCCAGTCCTGGACAAAGTAGCAGTCATTTGAAATCCGTGCCGCTTGTAGTTGATATTCGTTATGGTTTAATGATTGATTTCAAATAATTTGATGTTTTAAAATCCCTTGCCAGACAACTAGGCATCCATAACCCTCTTTCTGAGGGTCTTAGAGAGCTCTTTTGATATTGGCATGATGTCACCACATACACTAATAACAAAAAGAACACCAGACCCTTGATATCTGCGGTTTAACTAAGACTGGTGCCACCTGCATACTCTCTATGAAGATTCTAATCATTGACGCCTAATTTGGAACACCACATTCTAATTTTAAGGATTTCAATTGGTGATAAATATAGGGGTGGGCTTACTTTTTCCACATAACAAATCAGCACTTTTGTTAATTTAGATAATAAGAATGAATATACTATGTCAACTTTATGTATCATTTTCTCAAACATATATTACCTTTATCTGTAGGTACTGTTTGCATGAAGATCTAATGTTTGCTTGCTCTGGTATGTTAAAGTCAACTTACTTTTTCACATGACTGTAACTCAGGACCTAAATTGAGTTTGTGTGGAAATTAAACTATCAGCTGTGTGGTTTAGAGTCCAAATCCTTACGTTTTATTAAATTCTCCCTTAATAATGCGAAACATGAAACAAAAGATAAAATACAACAAATGCACTGAATTTGTAGCATATTTTAGTAGAACAAGCTTGAACAGTGGTATCTTATCACGGAATCAAGTGCTGCTCTTAATACATTTCTGGGGAAACAAACCAAACATCCTTCAGTGCTTTCCAGTCCATCCATAGAGAGTCACAACTGAACGTTTTATGGATAATCTGAGGTTTTTCCATGCAGATAAAATGTTGTGGCTCTTTTTATAAGAGTTCTGCGCCTGAGCTTTCTTCCTGTCCTTATACTAAGATTCACAGGACGCTTAGCCATTCACCCATCAGGCTGTAGATGAATGCAGCAGTCAGGCTACAATGTAAAGAAGATGGAATGAAGAATTACTGAGTCAATGAAACTAGACAGGAATGGTTTAGAGTTGTTGTTTTGGGGAGACAGTCCAAGAATTGAGGGAAAAAATGGAAAAAATCAATTCAATACAATTTGTTGTCATTATATGTTAAAGTACAATGAAGGTGTTTGTTGCTCACCCACTGGTGCAGAAACATGAAGGAACAAAAGAGTATGTGATGTAATGATATAACAGAAACAAATTATTAGACAAATAAATGGTAATAAAAGTGAATAATCAAACAACCAGCTCAAATTACAAATAAATAAACATCAGATGTAAAGAGTGCAATACTGCATATTCCAAGTACAGCATCCGGTCCAGATTGGTTAGTGGCACACATCTTGTGTTTTCCTGACTTTCTGTGGCTGCTCCCATTTAGGTTTCTGTGGGACTGCCTATAAATTGTAGTTTGGACGGGCGATCCTGCGGGGGTCCTCCAGGACTGCTGGTTTGGGGAGTTCTGGGGATAGAACTTTACTGCTCTAGCTGTCCCAGTAGTGCTTCCAGGTTACTGTGAAAGACCTCTTTGTAACTCAGCTAGAGACGTTTGGAGTGGTTATGAAGAGAAAAACTAAGGTGCTTTGTTAAAGGAGGTCTTTTTATGTTAAGTATTGCAAAATCAAGACAGTATTATTAACTGTTCTGGTCTCACGCAGTTGTGTTCTGGCATTGGGGTGTGTGAGACAGTCCCATTATATCACAACAATTAATATGTTACTGATAGAATATGTCATAACGCAACAGTCAAACTTAATGGCTAGGGCAAACTGATTAGTAGAACAGATGCATATGTGCAGGTCAAATACAGTAGATAATTGTATGGAGGTCAATGTTTTCTGAGGCAGAAATTGTTTTTCAGTCTAGTAAATAATATTCAGTATCTAGTGCTACATCACTTAATGCTATGCCTCCTGTCTGCAGGTCAGGTCATTTTATTCACCCACTGAAAGGCCTTAAAGTTTGCCAGCATACAGTTGCCATACCAGATTGTGATACAACTATCTGTAAAGACTGGCAAAGATCTGGGAAGAGAGATTGATTTACTTCACCCTTCTCAGGATTTTTTTAGAAAGTTGCTACTGAATGTTCTTAACAAGATACATAGTGTTAAACTGTGAGAGATCATCAGTGATGATTCTCTACTGTATGTATCAACCATTATCTTGAGATCAAGTAGTGCCTAAATTTTACAGCCTTTCTGAAAGACTTTGTGTAGCATAGTGTCTTTTATCACTGTACTGAAAGTAACATTTCTAGTACAAAAAAAAAAACGTTCACAACCACTGTTGTATACTGGAGAAACTGATAAGGAGAAAAGGTTTTAGGCCTACTCAATGTTCCAAAAACAGGACCTTCACCTGGCAGCCTAGAAAAGGCCACAACCCAGGCAGCCAGCCCCCAAGTACTACCTGCAGACTTCAGCCTGAGCAGATTCTAAACTGAGAAGCTAGCTGTGAAATTTGAAAATGTAATGAAAATCCCAAAATATACCAAAAATACCTTACAAAGGAGAGGGTAACTGTAAACCCCTGGCTTGTTGAGGCAACCCAAACAAAAGAATCATTACAAGCAAAGAATATTTTGGCAAAAAACAACCAGAAGCCAACAGCATGAAATGAAAACTATTTGCCTAAAAGGTAATCCAGAATTAAAAAGTCCCAAAACACAATCCCAAATCCACAAAAAACAGAAACAAAAGCAGACAATTGTGAACTCTGAACTCAGACGACTACCTGAGGGAAGCTGCCACATCCACCAGAAAATGAAAGTGGAGAGTGGTCCCTCAGGTGTGATGCCATGGCAGCCCCGCCACCTACAGTTCATAAAGAACATATAAAAACATAATGACACAGTATGTAAATAATACATAATAAATAAACATTATAGAAGTTAAATAAAACCTGAATAATAATAACTAAAAACAACAATAAAACAGAAAATACATGGGCCAGGGAATAAACCCTGGCTAAACCATAATACAATATCACTTTCAAGCACAACACAATAATTCCATGAATGCAGTGAAATTACTTTACCTTCATGTGTTTAGAGGATTGTGCAGTAACTAAAGAGACTTAAGAGGCTGAAGAGATATTCCATAATTATTTTTATAACAAGTCTCAAAAGTATTTATTAATATTAAATGAATTGATTGACCAGTTTATTATACCTTTATAGCACTTAATAGGTCACTCTTGGCCTCCAGAATAGCCTGAATTCTTGTAAGCATGGATTCAAAAAATTGTTGGACATCAGTCCATAAGAATGTTGATTGACTGAATAGCTTCATTAAACAGTAGCAGATATTTTGGCTACAAATGAATGCTCCAAGTATCTGACTTTATCGTCATCCAAAAGGTGCATCCAAACAGTCACTGTTATGGTCATTAAAATGATGTGTGGTTTGTGACTTGATGCATTATCCTGCTGGAAGCCTCTGTCTGAAAAAGGGCAGACTGTGGCCATTAAGGATAGTTCATGGTCAACAACATTGTTTAAGTATGTTTTGCAATCAAATGGCACAAATTCGGTTTTAAGAAACTTAATTTATACCCATAAAACATTGCTCACACTACTATACTACCACCACCAGTCTGTATCATTGGCACAAAATAAGTTCTTTTTTTCAGGTTGTTATACCATATTCTAACCTTACCATTTGTATGTCACTGTAGAAACTGAGATTTGTCAAACCAAAACAAATCAATTGTGCCAGGTGTTTTTTATGCCACCTTACCTTCCTGTTGTTAACTGTCAGGTTCGGAATCCAAGTGTAACTCCTCAAAATCCAACATCTTATACATTCAGCAATATCTTTCTGCACAACTCTGTCGTAAATAGCTGTTATTTGTGAGCTTTCTTTTGGCTTGAACAAGGCTGACCGTTCCGACCTCAGTTATTAACCTGGTAACATATTTTACAATGACAGACAACTTATGTTGTTTTGGTTCCGGGGCAATTTGTTTTTATCCTCTCTATTGTTGAATGTCGAAATTTGCCAAAGTGTTTTTTGTAGTGAATATGCTTATGTTTGCCAGTGACCCTGTTCATTAAATGTTTTTCTAGAAATTTGTCGTGCAGACAGCTTAGATAAGCATTTTTTCCCAGTGCCCCATGATGCTTTGTGAGACCAGTTCATAATCACAGAGCTTTAGCAGCCCCCAAGTATATAACACTGATTAGAGTAGTGGGCTACACATTAGTGGAAAACTTGTGAATACATTTAAGCACGCAGAAGAAAACTGGAAATGTGTTTAGTGTTTTCATGTTTTAAAGGTAATGTCTTTTTAAAAAGACATGTATGTGACCGGTGTGTAATACGTGAACCTACACCTTTATAAGTATTACCCAGAGTGCTCTACAGTTGATGCAGACTGCCAGGAGTGAAGAATCCACTTCTTTTAGTGTTTTTAATGAGTGAAAGGAAGCATCATGGAAAAATAAAACAAACTGAACTTTTCAGTTCTATTGAGGTGGCATCTGTGGGGGCTGTCTGAAAGAAATTGTACTGTTCGGAGACGTAATTCTATTAATTTTATCTCAGGAAGGAACAGCAGTATAGCATAATTGATCCAGCATAGTTATCAGATGTTTCTCTAGCCCTATTAGACACTTAAAAGACCATTGCACCATTTTATTTCTCTCAAAACTAGTTCAGCTCCTCTTTCTCAGTGACATCAATACTTTGCTATTTTTGACGAAGTTCTTGAAGATTTTCTTAAATTTTACTGAACTTAAGGCAAAGCAAATTCAGCAGGGTTTGCTCATCACTAATCCTCTCAAAATAAGTGTCAAACACATGTCAAGAACAACATGGGGGCATGTTCCCCATGACCTTCTTAGTTATTTTATTGCATAAATGTTTGCCACTCAGTTTTTCTAATATTTCAACATCTACCCATATCAAGTCACAATATGGCATAGGCAACTGCTGAATGAATATCACCTGGTGTTTGAGTGAAGATTGCTTATATGTTTGGGTTAATTCAAACAAATGGGCACATTAGAGAGATGTTAAAGGTAACTAAAAATTAAACAAGAATCAGACGCCATCTAACAGATACAGCCAAGTGAGGAGGTATATGTGCTATGTTGTCATTCCAGCAGCACCGTAATGACAAGAGAGGATGCATGTAGAGGCCTCCATTTATAGCTGGATTTAGGCCTTAGTGCAAGTTAAATTGATGATGAATTTATTTGATCTGGTTCATGAAGTAACAAGTTAATTAAAAATAATTCAAGCAATATCTTTAGTTCCCAGGGCCTAACATTATTCAAGTAAACATAGTAAGCAAACATTATTTGCTTTTAAAGTAATAATATCTGTGTAAAAAACTATACCTTGGGTTTCTTCCCCCTTTGACAGTGTGCAAGATATTTTCAGAATTTCTATTTTTCCTAAATAAATGTTGGTTAGGTCTGTGTGCCTTATGCATGAAAATGGATTTTGTGTTTGCTCAGCATAATACAGTGTACCAAAAAATGGAGTGTACATATACAGTAATGGGCTTACAGTGCTTTGAAAATTACAAATAATTTTGTACAATTTTATATTTGTTTAATTCCACAGCTCACTGAAGCAGAACTTCATCAGACATTTACCTGCTTATGCCTTCGTCCAATATGCAGAACTGAAAAATCTGTGAGTATCTAAAAAGCCAGTTACAGAATTATTTACTGTATCATAGCTCATGTTGAAATTTGTGGCCAGTTTCATTTATGGTTTCTATAATGGACATATGCCTAGCTCAGCGGCCTCAAACATTCAGAGGTATATTGTTCAAATCCCACCACATTGTTTTGAGGATTTAGCAAATATAGAACTCAATTGCTGTTACCATATGTGACCATCCCAACATCTGTTCATTGCCAAACCAGTTCAGTCCAGTGTAGGGTCGCAGCAGCTGGAGATAATAGCTGCCAGACAAGGTGCAAGGCAGGAACTATCTGTGGTGGTACATTAGGGCACTTCAGGGCATGTCATAGTCATTCAAGGTTGGCCAGCATAGAGTTGTCATTTAAGCTTACAAACCCACACAGACATAGTAAGAGTGCATGGGCTTACATTTGGACAAAAAGATCTGGAGCTGTGGGATAACAGGCAAAGTTAAAAAAAAAATGTGTAAAAATGGCCAATAAAGAACATAGTATAGTGATACCAGTTTAGCATATAGCAAGTAATCAGTTTATAAGCTGCCTTTAGACTGTAAAATACACAATGTTCTTCTGTCCTATCTATCTATCTATCTATCTATCTATCTATCTATTTATGTAATCAGTGCCATTGTTTTGCTTCAATTTGCTTTTTATTGTGCAGTTCATTTTGTTGATCAGTTTTTACTATAGGCAGTGTCCTTGAGTGAGCACCCTGTCTTAAACCCCTTTATAAACTAAACAAGATTAGAGCTCAAAGTTACAATATCAACTGTGGGATCAAGTCAATGTCACTTTGCTTGTCCAATTTCCTGACTGCAGTTGCTGATCTCATCACCGGACCATGTCAGTTTAAATGACTGGTAATCGCTAGCCCTGTCAAGATTACCAGCCACTTGCAGACCTTCCAGCACAGTCATTCTTGCTCCTTTTTGTGACAGACAATAGCGTGCTGGTTGACAGAGCCGGTGCTGTGTAAGGGGTCAGCAGCTCAGCAAGTTGAGGTACATAAAACATAAGACATCAGACAGACAAACTGCTCTTCTGTTTAAGAGGTCCAAAACACCTACTCTTCTTATTCGAGATTTATTACAACTAAAGATTGCTTTAAAAGTCACATAATGTGACATGGCCTTTATTAATGGTGCTAAATCCTGAGGATACATGCTGTTCCTGGACCCCCTCCCTGAGCCGTGATGCCATGTCCATTCAATTTGACAAGTTCAGTTTGTGCCTCATGTGGTTGGAGTCCTTTACAACATTACAGGCATTATTTCTGTGGTGTTTGAGACTGATCTCTTCTCCACCTTTTTGCAGGTCACCTGCTATGTTTATTTTGTGCAGATCTCTAAAATCATTTTTTTTCCTTAGCTGGCTGAGGTATCATGCCATGTGGTGATGTCACTAGCAGTCTGGAGACATTCTTTGATGTATCATGATAGATCACCAATTGCCCCTAATCCTAAAGTTTGGGGTAAATACGGAGCTGTTAGGTCTAGGTCAGGTGTGTTCCAGTCTACATTGCTATAAGAGCCTGTCAGCTTAACTGGCATAAAAATATAAATTTCATTTAGGTATTAAACTGTGACCTATGAAACTTTTCAGCAACTATTTGTAATGACAGCAAGGCAGTCATTGTCAGAAAGGGAAAGAACCGGGAAACAGACAAAGAAAGTGTGTACTGAGAAAAACAGGCACTATTTAAAAACCATAAAGACAGATCCAAGAGAAACGCCAAAGTCAAAACAAGAGCCAAGGATTCTAAGTCAAAGAAGCAGAAGGTTATAAACCAAGAAATTCAAGAGCATAGCTAAATACAGAAAATGTTTTATTTTTAGAAATTCTGGTACCTTCCAGGTATACAACGGGGTTTAAATGCCATCATGGTTAGAAACGAGAGTGACATTACTTCTGGTAAATGATTAGCCCATGATTTCATTTAAACGATGAAAGTTCAAAACAGCATCATGGCAAATAATACTTTAATAAGTAATTATCTGCAGTGGGTTGGCACCCTGCCCGGGATTGGTTCCTGCCTGGCATCCTGTGTTGGCTGGGATTGGCTCCAGCAGACCCCCGTGACCCTGTGTTCGGATTCAACGGGTTGGAAAATGGATGGATGGATGGATGGATGGATGGATAAGTAATTACAGAACTTTATGACACTATTCAAAACTACGTCTTGCTTATTGAAGACCATGCTCATCAAACATTCATTTTTAAAACTTTGCATAAAAACTGCATTTTTTTGTTTTTATTTTTTTTCATTTTTATTACTATTTAATTTAATATTGTTTCTTGTATCAGTATACTGCTGCTGGATTATGTGAATTTCCCCTTGGGATTAATAAATATCTATCTATCTATCTATCTATCTATCTATCTAAAAACTTTACTGTGCTGTTTTGCTGTTGAATACTTCAGTCCCAATAATGAATCTGTAAAATCAACAGTAAATGTTGTAAGTAGTAGGCCAAACTGAATTAGTTTTGTTTATTGTTATACCGTATATGTTGTACCCCATACTTTTTGCCCCACCCCACAAGGTTATGACAAGTTGGCACCCATGTATATCAATACCATTCCAACAGTTATGTTCTTCTTAACCCCTCATTCCTTAGTCACCTCATAAGGTGGATGTGTTTTTTTCCTTATGATGTTTGTGTCCACTTCAAAACACAGAATATATACTTGAATCCAAGGTCTGATGAGAAAGACTTTTTTCCCTGTCACAGGATGGGGCTTTATTTATTCACTGTACAGTATCCTGATGTTTACACTTCATTCATTTGCCTTAGTGATATTTTTGGCTGGCTTACATTACCACACAAAGTCCCAGTTCTGAAACACCTTGTATCTATGCTGTTTGGGGGGCAGGCATATTGACTTGTTAACTGTTACATGGTAAGTTGCTGATGGGTTAGAGCTGGGGTCCTGGGGCCTCATGTATAAACGGTGCGTACACACAAAAATGTTGCGTACTCCCGTTATCACCCTCACATCACGATGTATAAAAACTAAACTTGGCGTAAAGCCACGCATATTTTCATGCTAGCTCAATCCATTGCGTACACAAGTTCTCTGCTCGGTTTTGCATACTGGCAGCACAGCGTCAAAGCAGTGCTTTTGTTCCAGTGTGGTTTCCTTTTCTTTTTTCGATCCACATCCCTGACACGGCTTTATCAAATGCACTGAAATTAACCACATATCGTTTATTAGTATAAGGCATCTCATTGTAATCAACCTGTAACCGTATAATGGTGCACTGAATGGCCAAACTATTCCAAATACCATAACTGCTTTAGTGTTGTTATACCTAGTGCACCATTGAGTATTTAACCCTCTGTAACTGAGTGTGGAATCACAGCTGAACAACAGCTGATCAGATTATTGGTATACATGCTGTCACAGCCATGTGCGCAATCTATTTGAACTGTTCCCATACGGCAAATGCTTCAGAGCCTTTCCTGTAGGGACCTTGCAGTTCAGAAACAGTTTCATCCCAAGTGCTCTAAACACACTCAATCAGTCCATCAATTGCGCCTGGTAGAACTGTTTCTACCTATAAGTACAATTACCTCACTGTAAATTTGCAGTGCAGTTATAATATTGCACAACCTGAGCCACTTTATAAAGCGCGTATTTACATATGATGACAACTGGCTTCTAAGTCAATTTAGATTTCCAAGCGCTATCTTCTTGGAGCTCTTGACATCATTTTTAAGATGTAATGCAGTAAAGCATGTTTATTACTTTATACAGATACATTTTAAACTTCATTAAAATAATGTATATTGTTAATAATTAAACATGTGAGGACATGGTGGCACAGCGCTAGCGATGAGCTGGCACCCTGTTCAGGGATTGTTCCTGCCTCTTGCTGTATGCTTTCTGAGATTGGCGCGACCTGGATGGATAGATGGATGGAATAATTAAACATGCACTATGAAGATATTTCAATGTTCCATAAAAGTTTTGAAGAATCTGCGTTCTAAGCTTACAGATGGCTTGGCATCTATTACAGAGCTGATCGTGTGGCAATTGGGTAATTGGAGAAAGAAAAAGAAAGACAGGAATAGAGGTAAGTACGTTTGAGAGAAACAGTACTGCTGCAATAAATTATTTCATCAAAGGTCACTCATGGCACAGCAAGCATCTTGCGGGAGGCAGGAACAATCTCTGGACAGGGCGCCACCTTGTCCCTATGTTCAGTACATGCTTTAATTCCTGTCATCATGAAAATGATATCAAGTATACATTTTAATATTTAAATTGTTCAGAGAGCTGTAATATCATGAATGTAATGGATTCTGTGTCCTGTCGGAGGAAGAGAGCCGGTTTAAGAAGCAAGTAGTTATTCACACACAATGAGCACATAAAAGAACACATAGAAAGAAGCATTTAACGTGCTACTTTAGTTACGATTGGCTCTGAGAAACTAGTAAATTAAACGATTTTAAGATGAAGTTTATGACGTTCTATTTTGATGACAAAATAAAGTACATGATTAAAGTGGAAACTTTGAGATTAAAGTTGACATTTGGACATTTTTTTCAACTGTGTCCCTATTTTTTTTTTTCTCTTCTCTGTACCCTAATACGCCTCCATATGACTCTCAGACAGTGGGCTACAACTCGCCTTTTCACAGCGACTTTGATATCTGACCACTTCTTATTTATTTCAGACACTTTGCGACCTTCTGAACTTGAACTTTCGAGTTTCTCCGCCACTCTGTTACTTGATTAAATTCCTTTTGTTGTTTAGATCACTACTTAAACCAACAAATAGTACATTTTTCCTTGCCTCCACTTTGCTGAAATTCTTCTATTTCCCCCGTGCTTTTCCCATTATCTTTTCACAGACCGCTGAGCTTAAGGGGCTGTTTATATTGATTTGCATATTCAAAGAGGTGTAATTCTGGGAGGAGTTGGGGAGTGGTGGCAGGTGCGTGCATGTGCGTTACTTTCACACTGACCAGGATTTATGTAGCGGAAGGACGTGGAAATTGGCTTACGCACAGATTTATGCAGCTGGAATTTTTTGTGTGTACGCACATTTCCGCTTTTGTCCATACGCCATGTTTTAGTGCGAATTCTATGCACGGCATTATGCATGAGGCCCCTGGTGTTTCAGTCTTACATCTTAATTCCTTGTATACAAACATCCCTCCATTTTTAGAGACACTTCCATTATAGGATTGAAGGAACGTGGAGCCTGTCTTGGATGAAAAGCAGTAGCTAATCCCAGATTAAGTGGAGTCCCTCAAAGGGCGTGCTCACACACAAGCTCACTCCCTCACACATATTGGACCAATTGAAAGTCACAGATCAGCCTATACTGCCTGTCTTCAGGATGCTAGAGAAAGCATACATATTTGGAGAAAAAGATCTCTAACACAAATAAACACATAAATGTCACATTGATGTTAATGGGGTTGGTAATTGAACCTGAAGCTGAAACCACAGTTGTATTCACTATATCACTCGGCCACTTAAGAGATAGGGAAATTAAATTCATTTTCCTGTGCCATTTGAAGGATACAGTAAGCTCTTATTAAAGCCGCACAGGTCCCCTCCATTCAGAAGGGAAAAATCAATAGCACTATTTTTTCCATATAGTATAAATAAATAATGTTTAAATTTACTAATGGTTTTGAAATATATCCTACTGATGTGTATATTGATTTATCTTAACCACTATACAGTACATCAAGTATTTCAATCCTTTATAACAAAACATTAGCTACAATTTTCATCATTGACTAAAAAAATACAAGTAATTAGATTGAATGAACTTATTTGAAAAAAAAATAAAGAGTACAGGAGGATTAAGGAAACAATGTTTTTAGAACCAGACCTCTCATATGTGTGTTTGAAACTTTTCATTGCATATAAAAAACAAGAAACAAATGTATTGATCTATTATTGATTTGGGCTTCTCATTTTAAGCTCATCTTTTTATTGATGTAATTAGACTTCACCATTAAATTGTTCTCCATGTAATGACTTTCATAATTCCTGTATACTGCTCATGTATTTGTCCACTGATCCATTTTGACAAGCTAATTTTGCAGGCAAGCAATTGAACAAAATCATATTGCAATTATGCCCAAAATAAAATGTAATAACCATTCAGAATACTTTATAAGCATATACCAGAATGATTTAGATCTCAAATTATAAGCCTAAAAATTATAATAATGACAGAGCCCCCCAAAAGTGAAGTCTCCTAACACATTCATTGGGCTTCTTAAAAAAAATCGTTATGAAATTGCTTCAAAAGTGATAATGCATGGAAATCAGACACCGGCCCCCAAGAATAATTTTCAGCTCTATAGACACATCTCTGTACTAAATAACAGAACTATGAACAACATCACACTGAATGAAGAATATGTTGGATCTGATGTTCACAATCTCCCTCGGTATTATTTTTCTAGAAGGAAGGGCAGCTCTCCTAGCAAATTGTTTTGATTTTACTGTTTAAATGAGATATAAGACATAGGCTCCAGGCAAAAGCGAAAGTGGGAGCGCAACAGTAAATGAGGTGGGCAAGGAGGATTCGTTGATTCCAGTAGGATTATTGGAACTGAACATGGCCCTTTTATCCCAGCTGTCAACTGTGACTAATATCCCCTGTGAGTCAGCCGTCTCAACCCCAACCGGACTCATAACTCCATCTGTGGAGCACGGATAAGATTGAAATGCTCTGTCCAAGAAGAAGGTAATGATGGCTGCACTCAGGAGTGTGGTAGTGGTGTGGGGGTTGGGACATAAATAATATAAAGAGTGATATAAAGAAAGATATAAGGGATTTAAAGAAATAAATAAAGGACATAAACAAGAAAAATGAGAAACAGCATCAGGATATAAAAGACCTGGAGAAATGTTTAAGTTTACTGCAGCCTTTACAGAAATTCTAGAAAAAATTGATGAAAAAATAGGGGGAAATATGAATAAGTTACAGAGTAAAAGTAGAATACTTGCTGCTCAGCTTTTAATCAAACATTTGCGGCTCATATTGAAATAGTTGAACAATCTACATCTGCCACTGCCGAAAAAGCAATGGCTACAAAAAGGCGTCTGAGTCAATCAGCAAAATTACCAGAATAGATCTAAAATACACCAGGGGCCTCATGCCTAATGCCGTGCGTAGAATTCACACTAAGACATGGTGTATGAACAAAAGTAGAAATATGCGTATGTACAAAAAAATCCAGCTCCATAAATTTGTGCGTACGCAAATTCCACGTTCTGCCACTACATAAATCTGTCTGCGTGAAATGTAATGCTCGTGCACGCGCCTGTCACCCCTCCTAAACTCCTCACAGAATTCTGACTCTTTGAATATGCAAATCAATATAAATAGCCCCTTATTTTTTGCGTTCTGTAAAAAGACAATGGCAAAAGAATTTCAACGAATACCAAGTAGAGGCAAGGAAAAACATACTATTTGTTGGTTTTAGCAGTGATATAAACAACAAAAGGAAGTTTTAAGTAACAGAGTGGCGGAGAAACTCAAAAGTTCAAGTTCAGAAAGTTCAAAGTGTCCAAAATAAATAAAAAGTGGTCATATATCAAAATCGTTGTAAAAAGCTGAGTCATAGCCCATCGTCTGAGTGTCATATGGAAGCGTATTAGGGTAAAGAGAAAAGAAAAACAAAATAGGGACAGTTGAAAAAAATGTCCAAATGTTAACTGTAATCTCGAAATTTCCACTTTAATCACGTAGTTTATGTTGTCATTAAAGTAGAACGTCATACACTTCATCTTAAAACTGTTTAATTTACTAATTTCTCAGATCTCATCGTAACTAAAGTAGCACATTAAATGCTTCGTATTCTTTGTGTTCTTCCATGTACTCTATGTGTGTGAATCACTACGTGCTTCTTAAACGGACTTTCTTTTCTGCTGACAGGACACAGAATACATTACAGTCATGATATTACAGCTCTCTGAACAATTTTAATACTAAGATTTATGCTTGATATCATTTTCATGATGAAATGAATTAAAGCATGTATTAAACATGGGGACATGGTTGCGCAGTATTAGCAATGAGCTGGCGCCCTGTCCAGAGATTGTACCTGTCTCCCACAAGATGCTTTCTGTGCTGTGTGCAACCTTCAATTAAATAATTTATTGCAGCAGTACTGTCTCTCTCAAACATACTAACCTCCAATTCCTGTCCTTCCTTTTCTTTCTCCAAGTAACCAATCACCACATGATCAGCTCTGTAATAGATGCCAAGCCATCTGTAAGCTTAGAATGCAAATTATTCAAAACTCTAATGGAACATTGAACTATCTTCATAGTACATGTTTAATTATTCCATCCATCTATTCGTCCAGGGTAGCACCAGTCCCAGAAAGCATACAGCGCAAGGCAGGAACAATCCCTGAACAGGGCGCCAGCTCATTGCTACCGCTCTCCGCCGTGTCCTCACATGTTTAAATATTAACAGTATACATTATTTAAGCTTAAAATTTATCTGTACAATGTAATAAACGCGCTTTACTGCATTTCATCTTAAAAATAATATCAAGAGTTCCAAGAAGATAATGGTTGGAAATCTAAATTGACTTAGAAGCCAGTCGTCATCATCTGTAAATACTGATTTATAAAGTGGCTCAGGTTCTGCAATATTATAACTGTAGTGCAAGTTTACAGTGAGGTGATTGTACTTATAAGTACAAACAGTTCTACCAGGAATACTTGATGGACTGATTCAGTGCGTTTAGAGCTCTTGGGTTGAAACTGTTACTGAAGAGCGAGATCCCTACAGGAAAGGCTCTGAAGCATTTGCCATACTGTATGGGAACAATTCAAATAGACTGCACACATGGCTGAAGCTGCATGTGCTAAATGCTGCATCCCGATAATCCTCTTTCCGATCAGCTGCTGTAGAGCTGCGATTCCACACTCAGATACAGTGGGTTAAATACTCAGTGGTGCACTGAGAGTAACAATGCTAAAGCAGCTATAGTATTTGGAATAGTTTGGCCATTCTGTGTACCATTGTATGGTTATGGATTTATTACAATCAGATACCCTAAACTAATAAACGATATGTGGTTAATTTCAGTGCATTTGATAAAGCCGCGTCAGGGATGTGAATCTAAAAAATAAAGGGAAACCACATGGGAACAGTAACACTGCTTTGATGCTGGCTGCCACCAGTTTGCAAAATCAAGCGTATGCAAGGGATTGAGCTTACGTGAAAATGTGTACGGTTTTATGCCAAGTTTTGTTTTTATACATCACGATGTGAGCGTGGAAACGGGCGTAAGCACCGTTTATACATGAGGCCCCAGGTTTCCAAATGAGGCATTTTATAGTTAAAGACAGGCTCTGCTATCTAAATTTAACCTCTTGACTACTAAAGAAACAGATTACCTCATCTTCAAATTGTGACATCATTATTATGAGCAAAGAGAGAATGCCAATAAGATTTTAGCCCAACAAATACACAAGCAGAAAGTCCATGAATGCAATAACAGCAATTAACACCAATGCAGATAGAGATAAAATTTTTGACCATAAAAATATAACCCATACATTTAGAAAGTACTATAAGTCCTTATATTCTCAGTCTATATACTCATTCTAAAGAAGACAAAACACTAATGAGATTTTTTGACTTATTACAGATACCATAGCTAGATACTCTTAGGGCTGTGGAATTGGATCAATCTCTGACACTTTCAGAATTAGTAGAACCTATAAACTCACATTAGTGTGGGAAATCAGCTGGCCCTGATGGCTACCCAGTGGCATTTTGTAAAAAATATTGTGAGAAGTTAAGCAAAATGGCATATTTTATTGGCTAACTAAAAGATTACAATATGCAAGCTTTGAGGCAACCTAGGCCCCTTCTTCAGGCAAGATGTAACACAGAAACTGGAGTTCTCTGTGTTTATATAGACACCAGGACAAATAACAACATTGGAAAAACTTTAAGTGAAACATCTTAATTGTAAAAAGAATACAACCTCTCCAGACTAAGATTCATTTAACAAGAGGTGAACAATGTCTGCAGTGGACTGGCGCCCGCCGGTTTGTTTCCTGCCTTGCCCTATATTGGCTGGGATTGGCTCCAGCTGACCCCGTGACCCTGTAGTTAGGAAACAGCGGGTGGGATAATGGATGGATGGATGGATGGGTGAACAATGTATAGTCAAGATCTTTGGATAAGATAACTCTCCAACAAAGTCTTTTCAAGTTTCTGATGAGTTTTTCAATACAAAGTGGGTCTGTAGACAGGTTGTATATGGCAGTCAAATAAGTTAGCTCCACTATTATTAGAAATGTTTATAGAATCTAAAGACAACAAAATTTTTCCTCAAACTTTTGCCAAGCATTAATTACTGTCTTTCCTAAGAGAAATAGGGACTTACTACAATATGCATCATACAGACCAATCTCACTCCTGAATAATGATGTTAAGATCGCTCCAACGTTCTAGCTAGACAGATTGAGAAAGTGCCTCCTTCTGTAATATCACAAGACCAAACTGGATTTATTAAAGGCAGATAATTACCTTCAAATCTTCAATATTTGTTTAATATGTTCACCCATTAAATCTAACCCTAGAGATCCTACTATCTTTGGATACAAAAAAGCATTTGATATGGTTGAATGGGACTACCTATTCACCACATTACAACAACAACAACATTTATTTATTTAGCATGTTTTCACACAAGTAATGTAACTCAAAGTGCTTTACAAGATGAAGAAAGAAAAAAGAAAAATATTAAAATAAGATTAGACAATACTAAGTAACAAAGAATAAAGTAAGGTCCGGTAGCCAGGAGGACAGAAAAACAAACAAAAAAACTCCAGGGGCTGGAGTAAAAACAAAATCTGCAGGGGTTCTGAGGCCATGAGACTATCCAGCCCCCACTGGGGATTCTACCTAACATAAATGATCTAAATCAGTCATCATGGTTTTCAGGCTTCGTGTGTAAGAATTAGATGATGATGGTCATGTGGACATCTGGCCTTCAATCCATCAATGTGGGGACTGAGTGGTGCTTTGATCAGGTGGTGGTGGCACATATCACCAGCACAGAAAACCAGAAAAGAACAGCAGAGAAAGTAGGGGTTAGTATGGATTGTGGAGCCATGATGAAAATGGTCATTAAATGCATATATAGAATATCAGGGTTACACTGAAATGAAGCTATGAGAAAGCCATGTTACAATAATGGGTTTTAGCAGTTTTGAAGTGCTCCACCGTATCAGCCTGGCAAATTTCTATAGATTAGCTATTCCAGATTTTAGGTGCATAACAGCAGAAGGCCGCCTCACCACTTCTTTTAAGTTTAGTTCTTGGAATTATAAGCAGACACTCATTTGAAGATCTAAGGTTACGATTTGGAGTGTAAGGTGAGAGGCATTCTGACATATAGAATGGAGTGAGATTATTTAAGGCTTTGTAAACTATAAGCAGTATTTTAAAATCAATACAGTGTAGTGACATCAAAACTATTACATTCTGCACTTAATCAGAAATTACATTCAATCACAACCTCATTTATTTGGAAATTGAAACATCTATGCATCCAAAGGGTGACTCTGTAAGGAACTAAAGCAGAAGGGGCATGACATTACCTTTCAATTTTATTAATGGGCAGATATACAGGCCATAACAACCTAGACCTCGACCCATATTGATGAACATACACAAGCCTGGTCTGCATTTAAATTAAAATCTTGCAGTACTTCATTACATTCCCTGTTCTTTGCTTCAGTAAATACAAATTACAGTCAATACTCTAATAATCCAATTGCCCTTCATTCTCTCAGAATATGGAATCAATGTATGAAGCACTTTAAGTCAGAGAAACTCTTATCTGTTGCACCTCTACATGACAGACATTTTTTCCACCGCTCAAACATACACAGTATTTAATTTTTAGAAAATGCCTGGGATTAAAACATTTAGAGACTTGTACATAGATAATGTCTTTGCACCCTATGAACAATTAAGTTTCAAATTTAACTTTTCATCAACACAATGTGTTCACTACTTTCAAACTAGAAACTTTGCTAAATGGAACCTGCCCAATTTTCCTCACTTTACACCAATTTCTATTCCAGAAGAAATATTAATCAGTCTTGAAGACTCAGGCAGTATCTTGACAATTTTTAAAAAGATTATAAAGTTCCTTTATTTCAAAGATCCCAGACTACAATGGGGACAGGATCTTTCACTTAATAATTCAGAAAATGATTGGAATGCAGCCATGAACAGAATATGCTCTAGCTCCATATGCACAAAGCACTCCAACTTAAAATATTCTATTGAGTGCATTTATCTCATTTAAATTATCCAGAATGTTACCAAGACAAGATTCAAACTGTGTAATCTAGCTCCAGCTTCACTGGGCCACATGTTTGTGGTGTGCACTAAATTAAGATCATTTTCGACAAAAATCTTTAAATGCCTGTCAGACAGTCTTGGTGTCACAGTCCCTCCTAATCCGTTAACAGCTGTGTTTGGTGGACTCTCAGATGGGCTTAAAGTGCAGAAGGACAAACAAATCGTTCTTGCGTTTACTTTAATACTAGCATTTAGACTTCTCTTGCTCAGATGGAAGAATCCGCCCACCACTTAATTGAGTAACTGATGTTCTGTAATACTTGAAACTGGAAAAAAGCAAATTCTCACTTAGAGGATCTGTTCAAAACCTTTTTAAAATATGGCAGGATCTAATTAGTAATGTTTTAGAATAAGCTTCTATATCGGGAAAAGAATACTCTTTCTTCCTTGCTACTTTTAAAGATTTGCTTTGTTGGTTGGCTCTCCTCTCTTACATGTGGGTGGGTGGTGAATTTTGGTTTGTTAAGTTGGACTTGAGTGCATGGATTGTTGTTTTCTTTTAATTAAAATAATTAAAGAACATAATGGACAGATGAATGGATAATTCAAATAAAACTTGTGTTCTGTCAGAGAACCGACAAGATTTGAGGAGAACCAGGAGACCTGAACATCAAGAAGCACAATTAGCAAAGCTGAAATGAGAGACAAAAGTACTAGAGCAAAAGTTCAGAACCACTAAGATGATTATGAATACAAAATTCAGCAAAATAACGTTCAGCAAAAGTGTTTTGGATCTGAAACTAGGAGAAGGAAGTGATCATTTGGGTGACCTTTTAACCTGTTACGACATTTAACCACAGGTACCTACCTCTGAGGATACATCCCTAACATGCTGCCCTGATGACAGGTACCCAAAATGAGAACAATTTTTCAGAAATAGAAAATGGTGACTAAACAATTTGAAGTAGACAGAGAATTCAAAATAAATGTCAGAATCAAATCTTATGACCCCAAACCCCTCCAAATGAGTGTCAGATCATACCAAATGATTGAGACTAGTCCATAAAAATATCAAACGATCCAAGGCGTAACAATTTGCTTTTATCTAAACCTGGTCTTCTTATAACTGTTAGTGTTGTGACATAAACATGGTTAAAGGGGTGAAAGACTTCCACAAGACCCTCAAAGCAGACCACAACCTTCACTGACCTACCTAGAAAAGGCTTCACCCTAGATTTCACCTAATCCCAAGGTAGGCTTCAGTTTTCACACGCCCAAAAAGGAGTTCAATCTTTTAAAATTAAAAATCTGATTTAAATGTTCAAAAACACAATAATGTACATCAAGACAGAGGATAACAATAGACCTCTGGCTTAAATAATAATGTTTCTAAATTTAAGAACCTGCTGAGTAATCAAAACCCATAAGGCAACCCGAAGCAAACAAGTCCAATCCATAGCCAAATCAGAATCTAACTCCAGTGAACCGAGGGACCAACTCTTCCATCAGAATATAAAGGTGGAACCTAACCCTATCATCTTTGTGGGAATGTTGGATATGTTGGAGCCAGACATGCAAATTAAATCTATTAAAGGTTTTCATGAATGCAAAATCCTTTTTGGTTCAAATTCCAATTTTTCAACACCATAGGACATCTACAACCGTGGCGAAAAGTTTTGAGAATGACACAAATATTCATTTTCATAAAGTTTGCTGCCTCCATTTTTATGATGGCAAATTGCATATACTCCAGAGTGTTATGAAGAGTGATCAGATGAATTGCAATTAATTGCAAAGTCCCTCTTTGCTATGAAAATGAACTTAATCCCAAAACCCCATTTCCACTGCATTTCAGCCCTGCCACAGAAGGACCTGCTGACATCATTTCAGTGGTCCTCTCATTAACACAGCCGAGTGATGATGAGAGCAAGGCTGGAGATCACTCTGTCATGCTGATTGTGTTAGAATAGCAGATTGGATACTTTAAAAGGAGGGTGGTGCTTGAAATCATTGTTCGTCCTCTGTTATCCATGGTTACCTACAAGAAAATATGTGCAGTCATCATTGCTTTGCACAAAAAGGACTTCACAGGCAAGTATATTGTGGCCAGTAAGATTGCACCTAAGTCAACCATGAAGAACTTCAAGGAGAGGGGTTCAATTGTTGTGAAGAAGGCTTCAGGACATCCAAGAAAGTCCAGCAGGCACCAGGAGCGCCTCCTAAAGTTAATTCAGCTGCGGATCGGGTACAACCAGTGTAGAGCTTGATCAGGAATGGCAGCAAGACAGGTGTGAGTGCATCTGCACACACAATGAGGCAAAGACTTTTAGAGGATGGCCTGGTGTCAAGAAGGGCAGCAATGAAGCCACTTCTCTTCATGATAAACATCAGGGACAGACTGATATTCTGCAAAAGGTACAGGGATTGGACTGCTGAGGACTGCTGGTGTAAGGTAATTTTCTCCGATTAATTTCCTTTTCGATTGTTTGGGCATCCGGGAAAAGATTGTCTGGAGAAGAAAAGGTTAAGCGTTACCATCAGTCCTGTGTCATGCCACCAGTAAAGTGTCTTGAGACTATTTATGTGTGGGGTTGCTTCTCAGCCAGGGCAGTGGGCTCACTCACTATTTTGCCTAAGAACACAGCCATGAATAAAGAATAGGACCAAAACATCCTCCGTGTGCACCTTCTCCCAACCATCTAAGAACAGTTTGGTGACAAACAATGCCTTTTCCAGCCTGATGCAGCACCGTGCCATAAGGCAAAAGTGATAAGTGATAGTGGAACAAAACATCCAAATTTTGGGTCCATGGCCAGGAAACTCACCAGACCTTAATCCCATTGAGAACTTGTGCTCAATCCTCAACAGGGGTGGACAAACAAAACAGACAAATTCTGACAAACTCCAAGCACTGATTATGCAAAATGGGCTGCCATCAGTCAGGATTTGGCCCAGAAGTTGATTGTATGTCAAAAGTGACAAATTGATGACCAAATCTTTCAGAACCATGCATTGTTTTGGGCACAGAAACCTTGTGCTAATAGATACTTGTCCAAATTGATTAAAATCAGATGTCCTAGAGTGTTGAAAAATTGGAATTTGTGCCAATAAAGGATTCTGCATTTGGGAAACCTCTCGTTAATAATTTAGAAAGTGATTAAAGTCCAAACGTCATATGTCTGGCTCCAATGTATCCAACATTCTCATCAAGGCAATGACCACAAGCAAAACAGGAACACAGCTTAGATACACAATACATAAAAATATTTAAAAATAAAAATATTAAAAACTACATAAAAACATGAAAAAACAAAAATAACAAACAAATGGGAAACAGACATATGGCAGGGAACTACTGGCCAACAGCAGCAAAACAGCTATGTTCGAAAAGAGAATGAGACGTTATCTTTCATATGTTTAAATAACTCCTGAATTCTTTATTGCTAGCAGATGTTCTACTATAATTAGAAAAGTGGAAATCTGTCAATTGTGTTTTGTAGCTGACATAATTCTGTTTTTCTGGCCAAAAGAAAATAAAAAAAAAATAGGCCAAAAAATATGCAACTTGCAGATGTATGTCTTGGCACATTTTTCATATTGCCAGAATCAATGATCACGTATTGCTGCTTGCTAATTATCTGACTTGCAAGCTAATGTTAACTCCACTTCATGTGTTTGAAAGTTGATGTACTTGTAAAATAAAGAATAAAACAGTACAGTAGAACCTCTGGTCACGAACGTTTCGGAACACGTACAAATCGAGTTACGACCAAAAAGTCTGCCAAAATTTTGCATCTGTTCACGACCACATGCTCTGGTGGTGAACAAAAACATTGGCGGCCAGTTTCCCTACGTGCGTTCGTAAGTGCCAATGATTTCCCATTCTCCGTTTTCCATTTTCTTTTGTTTGCGTATACAGGGCTTAACAAAGCAGCTGATGTTGCAAAAGGAGTTACAGTGTTAACCAAGCAGAGGCCTCAAGTGTTGGAAGAGGTGGAAAAACTGTTGCTAGTGTGATTGAATGAGAAGCACCTTGCAGGGGATAGCGTAAGCAAGGCGATCACATGCGAGAAAGCCAGAAAGATTCATGGCGATTTGCTGAAAAAAAATCATTCTTCAAGAGAGGATGGTTTGAAAAGTTTCGCAAGAGAAGTGGCATTTAATTTTTTTTCCCTGTGCTTAAAATTCATAAAGTTTTTACAGCAAGCGGTTCGTAAGCATCTAGCGCAAACTCTTACAATGTTAGTTTTCTCTGTTGTTCAAGGGTTTCTCAGTGTTATGCAATGTTTTTACATTTAGTTTACTATTAAACAGTGCATTCTATGGTATAATTAACTATTTTTGTACTTAAAAAAATGTATATGTACATACAGTTCGTACGGTCTGGAATGGATTAATTGTATTTACATACAATCCTATGGGGAAAATTATTTCGGTTCACAGCCAAATCGGGTTACGACCAGAGATTTGGAACAAATTATGATCGTGAACCGAGGTTCCACTGTACATATTTCTGTGACCTATTCTATATTCTGAATTTACATACAGTTCGTACGGTCTGGAACGGATTCATTGTATTTACATACAATCTTATGGGGAAATTACATTTGGGTCGCGTCCAGAGTTTTGGAGCGAATTACGGTCGTGACCAGAGGTACTACTGTACCGAAAATAAAACCAAACTGGATTTTTTTGTCTATTACGTTGTCACCCCTAATCTTTCAATTTACCTTTGATCACTGTGTTCACGAATTAATAAATTACTTGCTGTATATACTGTATATATGATAACAAAAAGGTTTTTTTGAATTGTATATTTGTCAACCATTCTAAGGAGACCTACAAGAACAAATTTCATTGTGCTGACCCTGCTTCAGCCTCTTGTGCATAAATCTTTAATTTGTTTATTTAATAACTTTTCTTTTTCTTCTTTGTATCTTGGGTGGCCAAGAGTTAGTCTGATCATGTGACTAGACAGATAGGTGCACAGAGGATACAGGGTGGACCAATCACATCGCGTGTCTCTCTCTTTCTGTTGCTCCTCTTCACAGGTTGACAGTGCTGCACAAAGAGGGAGCGTGTGACACGGTTTATCCTGTTAGACTCAATGGCCAGTCCATCCCTGCAGGGAATGTAAGGTACACAACCTTAAGTAAAAAAACAAAAGCAACACATTAATCCAATTACTTTTTTTCCAGCTGGGACTCTACAGTAAATTGGGGTCCCTATTCTTCATTCTGGATTAGTGCATTTTTTAATCCCCTAGTCCCAGTTAAATTGTTAGGGGCTTATAAGCAAGAGAGGAATGGAGTCAATGCTGCTGCTTCAAAGCTCCAAGTGAGTGGGTTTGAGTTTGATTTCTGGTCCTGTTTCCTCCACTAACTCCTTACACATCCCAACTATGCATGTTAGACTTATCAGCAAAATTAGCTGATTAGCCTGATTTGGCCTAATGCGAGTGTGAGCGTGTCCTGTAATGGACTGGCTTAGTTCCTGCCTAGAAGACCCAAAGCACCTGCAATGATCCACTCACCCAATATGGCCAAAGTATTGTGAAGCCTCCAAAAATAGCCAGGAAAGCAGGCCAGAATTCTTACATGCCTATGAAGAGACGGGGCAGATGAAGGCAACAAGAGCTCACACTCTAGTGGCTGGCTTTGGCCTTCATTGTGCCAAAACACACTTAGCTTCAGAGTTAAAGAAATGTACTTGATGGTCCCATAATAACAGTAAATAAGCTTTGCAAGTGTGAGAACCGTGACCTCTGGCTGGCAGAAACAAGTTTCACCAGGAATCTTAATAAAAATAGAATTTATTTGCAAAAAATGCCAAATTCAAAGAAAGGACAAAAAGGATTTGCCAACAAGGCAATGCTATGCATGCAAATTCCAAAACAGTATCCAGAAATCAAAATTCCAAACACAGAAGCAAAGGAGTCAAAAAGCTAGTAAATACAAGAAACAGCAAAAAGGAAAAGTCATCAACCACCAAGTGCATACGACACACAGGTTTGACTGCAATTCCCATGAGCCTTTACAGGGATGAAATCAGGATGGAGATTGACATGTGGCCCTGCCTCCTGGGGAACCACCCACAAATCATCAGAGACATGGCAAAACAAGCTTCCACCAAACAATAAAAAAAATGTATAAAAAACACATAATTATAGAAATAGAAAACATAATTAACAACATTAACATAAATTATAACAAAGGACAAAAATTTAACAAAAATTACTTCATAAAGAAATATAAATGTAATCTATTGTGGTGAACCTGGCTCCAGGAGTAGTGTTGTTCTCCTTGACCATGAAAGTTGATAAATTGGGTAATTAATTGGTAGAATGATTGAATGATGGGTTATTTTACTGTTAAAATACTGACTTTTCAGGTTTTGCACAAGTGACAGTGTAATACTGTGACACAATTTGGTAAGCCTTAAGGCAGCCATTGGCAAATGGACCGGGAGATCAAGAGTAAATGTGGGCAAAAGAAGGAGGTGCCAACGCCAAAACAAAAAAGAAATCCCTGACCCAAAACATAAACCAGAATCTTAATCAAGACGTCCTAACTTCTTAAATTCATTTTTTTTTCAGTAGGTAAATGCACAGCACCATCCAAAAACAGGAATACTTCAAGACACTGGTGCGCTGTTTTTTTTTTCCTTTCACCGCTTTTTCTCAAAGAGAAGCCTGCAGCTTTCTAATTTATCAACACCATCCGCTGAATAAAAGACCATGTTTAAAGAAGTTAGCCGTCTCTGCCTTAATATCTGGAATCCCTTTGGCATGTGCAGAGGAGTCTAGAAAAAAAAGCATGTGTGGATTGTAAAATAAAGACTATAGATGTTAATAGAACAAGCATAAAATAAAGTGTTAATTTGTCTTCAAATTTTTTTTCAACCCAGGTTCCTGCAGAATAACTGCATTAAAACAGTGTCCAGGGACGCCTTCTCCGGACTCTACATGCTTCAGAGACTGTGAGTGAGTGAATGAAGAGTGGAGTGACTTCAGAAAGAATTTGAGTGTGACCAAAATCGAGTCAGTTAATCAACACTTTCCAGATTTCTGACTGCTGTGTTAAGAGGAGAGAAAACTATTGTAGAGAGTTGTAAATCTGCAAAAAGGGAAGCTGACAAAAAGCAGAAAGAGCGTTTGGGTGCTGGTCTTCACTGTTACACAGGGAATGTATTTATATTGGCTAAAGAAATTTGAAAAAGCAAATATATTCTCACAAATGTATTAAATAGTATTAAGAATGTTTACTTAGGATAGCTTCAGTATGGCATTTTCAGTATCGGTTACTTTTAAATTAATTTCCTTTATTTGAAAAGTAATACATTTTGATCATAGATTGAAAGGGACTTCATAAAGTAGCAGACATGACTCAGCTCTTCTCACTTCGTTATTATTGCTGTTTGCCCCGTTGTATTGCATGAGCTTTAATAATTATGTGACAAAAACAAATACCCAAAATAATAACTATAAAATGTCTAAAGATTCAATTTAAATTTTCACAACAAAAATTAGCAAAGTCCTGTCAGGTGTTATGTAGTAAAGTATGTTTATGTGTTTTTATTATGGTTTGAAATCTTTCAAGTAATTTTATGTGTTTTTCTCAGGGATTTTACAATAATCAGGCATGCATTTTTTATTTTTTTCAGTCCCAGATTTGATACTGTTGTTTACTTTTTACTTCTCTGTTTTATGGCCTCATTAATTCTCACACATAAGTTCCAAAAAATACACAAAATGCCTACTAGAGGAGGAAACTGTCAACTCTGGCTAGTCACACAAAACATGCAATGAAGAAACTTTATAAATGAAAGATTTATTTTAGCAAAAACAGTCTGTGGCACAAAAACACATTCTGAGGAGCACAAAGGCACAGAAGGCAGTGCATTCAAAAGGCAAGAGTAGTCAAAGTACAGAGCACAGAGATTTAAAAAACCCAGGATTTCACACAAAGGACTGGAACAGATAGAAAGCAGTTTTGAGGAGCTGTGGTATTGTATGAGGAAGTTGGGAGTGGCAGAGAAGTACGTAAAAGTTGTACAGGATATGTACGAGGGAAGTGTGACGGTGGTGATGTCTGTGGTAGGAGTGACGGATGCATTCAAGGTGGAGGTGGGATTACATCAGGGATCGGCTCTGAGCCCTTTCTTATTTGCAATGGTGATGGACAGGTTGACAGATGAGATTAGACTGGAGTCTCCATGGACTATGATGTTTGCTGCTGACATTGTGGTCTGATAATAGGGAGCATGTTGAGGAGATCCTGGAGAGGTGGAGATAAGCTCTAGAGAGGAGAGGAGTGAAGGTCAGTAGGAACAAGACCAGAATACATGTGTGTAAATGAGTGTGAGGTCAGTGGAATGGTGAGGATGCAGGGAGTACAGTTGGCAAAGGTGGATGAGTTTAAATACTTGGGATCAACAGTACAGAGTAATGGAGATTGTGAAAGAGAGGTGAAAAACAGTGCAGGCAGGCTGGAATGGGTGGAGAAGAGTGTCAGGAGTAATTGGTGACAGACGGGTATCAGTAAGAGTGAAAGGGAAGATCTACTGTATGGTTGTTAGACCAGCTATGTTATATGGGTTGGAGATGGTGGCACTGACCAGAAAGCAGGAGACAGAGCTGGAGGTGTCACAGTTAAAGATGGTAAGATCTGCATTGGGTGTGACGAGGATGAACAGGATTAGAAATAAGGACATTAGAGGGTCAGATCAGGTTGGACGGTTGGTAGACAAAGTCGGAGAGGCGAGATTGGGCTGGTTTGGACATGTGCAGAGGAGAGATGCTGGGTATATTGGGAGAAAGATGCTGAGGATAGAGCTGCCAGGGAAGAGGAAAAGAGGAAGGCCTAAGCGAAGGTTTATGGATGTAGTGACAGAGGACATGCAGGTGATGGGTGTAACAGAACAAGATGCAGAGGACAGAAAGATATGGATGAAGATGATCCACTGTGGCAACCCCTGACGGGGAAAGAAGAAGACTGTTTTTTCACTCTATGTCATCGTTATGTCCAGGTCAACCCCTTGCCAAATGGGTAGCCTTGTCATTTCTGGCCTGTGTCACAGTAGTTTCACATCTGCTGTTTCTGTCTGCTGTAGGTTTTGCTTCACTTTTACTATAGATAGCTACTGTAGGAACTGTTTTGGAATGACTAGGTGTTTTTAGCCTGTCAATAATTTTGTTGATTACAATAGTAAATAATGAGAGGTCATTTTTTCTTTATTCTCTTTTTGCAGGTATCTAAGCCACAACTGCATTGAAGTGGTGACGGCAGGCATGTTCCGAGATCTCCATAATCTTCAGTGGCTGTAGGTAGCACTTTTTAAAATTAACTTCAGAAGTGAGGAAGAACATGCCAGAATACAAGAGAGATAAATAACATTACAAAAGCCACTGAACAGTGACCAGCTCTGTGTTGATCTTTAATTTTACTAATGTCAGTCTGCCTTATTGACAACTATATTTGTTATCATTTGTATTAAGAGAATGGAAAACATGTCCTTTTGAGATGGATTTAACTATTATATTACACAAAAACCTATTCCTCGGAAATTCTGCTAGCTTTTTCCATTCCTTCATAGGTTTTTATAGCCATAAAGCAGTTACTTCTAAGGCACCTTTTAAACAGATCTGGCAACATGACACATATAGAGTTGATTCAGTTACTCACGTAAGTTTCTCCATTGAAGTACAAATCACTTTTGGCCCATTTCTGTGTCAATGCTGCGCTATACCCCTTGTGTGCCTGACCAATCTAAATTGTTATGACTGTTATTTTTCATAATTTTTTATACTTTAATTATGGATTAATTCTGGCGAATTATAGGTAACTTCTGGGGTTTTGAAACACAGTGATTCCTATTCTGAAGTTAGATTTCAGGTTTGATGCATTTTTGAGGATCTCATACTTTATAAGTGTTATTCCCTGCATCATTTTGTGGATTCCACCATCATGATGTGGATAACGAACCTAACCTTTATTTCTGATTTCTTAGTATTCAAATCCCCTGCTCTTATAACTGACCTTTCATGTTTATTCTCATGTTAGATAGATAGATAGATAGATAGATAGATAGATAGATAGATAGATAGATAGATAGATAGATAGATAGAAAGTGTGACAGATAGGGGGCGCTCTCGCTCCCTTGAGCCCCTGTCCACGACTCCAGTCACCAGGTAAAAGTCCAATACTTGACTTTATTAAATTGCCACAGTGCACAAAGCACCCTCTCCTCCAGTATATTCATAAACCAATTACAATACTCAATAATACAATCCTCCAACTCCCAGACGTGTTGCCACCCTTCCACCCAGCTCAGCTCCCCGTCTGGGAGCTCCCATAGTCCTTTTATATTCCCTGACCCGGAAGTGTTCCAATCCCCAGTCCATGTGACTCTAAATCCCTTCCGGGTCAGGTACAAGTCCTTTCTTTTCACCCTGGAAGCCCGTCGCTCTTCCTTTGATGAACTTCCGGATTAAAGCGCACAAAGAAGTCTTCAGTCCTCCCTGCAGCTCCCTCTTGCGGCCCCTGTGGCATCCAGCAGGGTCTTGTATAAAAACTACATGTCCCATTACTCCCTGCTGGTCTTCGGGGCACCTCCATACTGCAGGGAGGGCTCCATCTGGCGGCCTGGGGGTATTGGCCGGGATGACAAGCCGGCCACATCTCACGATAGATAGATAGATAGATAGATAGATAGATAGATAGATAGATAGATAGATAGATAGATAGATAGATAGATAGATTTATTAATCCCAAGGGGAAATTCACATGTCTAAGTAGTAGAAAGTAGTAAAAAGTGTTCAGGGAATGAGTTCACATAAAAGAAAGTGGTAGGAGTGATTGGTAAAATAGAGGAAAAGGTAGAAAGATAAAGTCGTACATGGAGCTGCTGGAAAGGCTGCCACTCGCGGCGGCACCTGAGTCATTCAATTCATTTTGGCTTTGTTGATAAATTTAAGGACTCTTGGCTCTGATCTACTGTAATCTAGTGATGGGCAAAACAAGTAGACTGTCTACCTCTTAACCATATTGGAGTGTGTAATATTAGAAAGAATAAGAGGAAGATAGTAAAATGTTGGGGACCAGCTAGAATGCTGTTTAGGGCTGGTAAACAAAAATCAAAGTCCAAGTAATTTTTGAAAATGATCATTTTCTTTAATAATTTGCAAAGCTCCATGCTCTTTATATTCCAGTTCAACTTTGAGTACTGAATTCCATTTCTCAAACAGCCTGTGGATGTACTAATAGCGAGACAGCAGTATGAGGTTTTCTCTGAAGGAAAGTCAGGAGAAGTCGTGCAGCCAGAAAAGAGTCAAACCATAAGCTGTACTGCACAGGGTCAAGTCTAAAACGAGAAGCAAAAATCAGGTTCCGAAATCACAGGCAAGAGTCGAGACCAAAAAGAAACTAAGCAAAGAGAACAGCTAACCACACAATTGAGTGTCAAAAATGTTTTTTGGAATCCATAAACTTGGATAAAGAAATGATCTAATGGGTTACACTTTAAACCCATTGTGTGGGCCATGAAATCTGAGGCCACATCCCTAACAACACAGGGAGCTACCCTAATGAAAGGAACTGTACTCGCTGTCATTTGCTCTGTCTTGAGACATTTACTTAACTTCGATGGGCTGCTCAGGAGCAACGTTTATGGCTAGTTCTCTAAAGACTATAGTTTTGCTGGTAAAATTCTAGTCACAGAACTAAAAACCGTGTTTGAATCCTCTGTTCCTTCTGTGTTTTTCTTATGACCACATATGGAATCCGCAACCCTGATTTTAGATCTCACCAAAGATCAATTGTGTACAGTATATACTGTGTTTCTTAACCCTCGTTACTGAGTTAATACATTTTGCCAACTGTTTCCATGGTGTGTGTACTAACTTTATAATAATATTAAAAAAAGGAATTTTCAAGAACATAAGAACATACTGTTTAGTGCAAATCAGCCTATCAGTTCCTATTCATATGTTTCTAAATGGTGGAGTGGAGAACTGAAGGTCTCCTTGGTGTTATTTTCAACTGTATTTCTCAGTAACTAATCTCATACGACAGTGCAAAGATGCAGTTTCTAATATGACACACATTTAGATAGGTGGTGATATTCTCAGGAAATGAACCTGACTTAGGTTGCTCAGAAATGTTTCTGATGCTAATGGCTCTCGACTACTATGGGCTCCGAACACTGTGCACTACCACATTCAATGGCTGAGACTTGTGCTGCTTCTGTGCCATTAGGCTTTTATGTCTTTTTTGACGCCATACTTTCTTTTTTCTCAAGTTGCCAGCTTTTTCACTCTCTTCTTTGTAGCTCAGTAATGAATCAATTAACACTTCATTACGGGCTACACCTCAAGATGAGGGCTGCGAAATTTCATCCTTGACAATTTTAAAAAGGCTTTTTTTTTAGTATAAATTGAGAGGCTGCGAAATTATTGTTTTCTTTGCTAAGTGACCAGAACATTCAATTCTGGGTCAGGCTTTTTCCAGCTATATTATCTGTAGAACATTTGCTATTTCTAAGTGGCTTAATTCAAAAATGTTTAACTGTTCATTTTGAGCTGAAGTAAATTAGAGCCCAACGAAGATGACTGTTTTTTCTACTATTGCTTGACCAGTCTAGTAAATACCATACTGAGGGTGGCTTCTGCTTGACCTTGAACTGGATTAAGTGGGCTAAAATATAGATAGATGAACATGTACAGGTAGCTATTCTTTACAAATATGTCATTTCTGGTGAGTAAATGGGAGGTTTTCTACTATTTAAGATGAAAAAGTGTGTTCATAATGCCTCTAAGCAGAAAAAGCAGAACCAGGATTTGGTGTGTTTGCCTCAGGCTATGAGTACATATATGAGCAACTGATGGCACAGTGTAAATCAGAATTTTCATAGCAGATATTGAAGATGAACTATTTATTGGTTTATAGTGATTAGCACTGCCGCCATACTGATCCAGCATTCTATGCTTGAGGCCCAAAACTCGTTCTCCGTCTGTGTGTTCTTGCATGTTCTCTTCATGTCTCACTTCCCTTATGCTTGTATCCTTAGGTTATTGGCAATTTAAAGTTGGACTCTGTGTGGATGTGGGAGTAAGTTGGTCCTTTCCTGTCCAGGATTTTACATTGATTTTTATATGTATTTGCTTACCAGATGCTTTTGTCCAAAGCAACTTACAAAATAACTAACATAAGTCCGGGGGACTGTGCGGAATCAAGTGTTACAGGGCAAGATTATAAAACTGGTCATCACAAGTGAAGAGCTCCGAACAAAATACTACTTAGTTACACTTCCAAGACTGCAAAACCTAACAGCCAGTATCAGTTAGACAGAAATTCACCAAACAATTGAGCCTTCAAATGCTTCTGAAACACGTTGAGGGAGTCAAAATTTCAAATGGAGGTAGGCAGCTCATTCCACCAACCAGGCACTACACATGAACTGAGGTTTGATACCATTCAGAGGAGCCATCATCATAGACCGTTCAACAGTAGACCTGAGTGGTTGAAAAGGAGCATAGGACCTCACAGGTTGGCTCCTAATCTGTACCCAGTGCTGCCTCAAGACCCTCATGACACTGAATAGGATGGAGCAAGACTGTGATTATTCTGATGAGTCACTGTTAAACTGAAGAACTCATCTAATCTACTTATTGCTAAGCCATTATTAGATTAATCCACCTAATATTCATACAAGGGACGTTCAAAAAGTTTCCGTACTTTTATATTTTCGTTGGAAACAGTGAAGTGGGAGTAGTAGTTGGGCATTAAAAAGTTGGTACGATGCTGGGAAAATTACATAGCAAAGGAAAGTGATTATGTAGAAAAGCAATGTAATTTGTTTTTGAAATTCTTAACAAATAGAGTTAAAAAAAGTGCGGAAACGTTTTGAACGTCCCTCGTAATAATAATTAAAAAAAATCATGATACAGTCTCTTGAATTGACTGTAGAGAGCGCACCAATGATGCAGTGGAAGTCCACAAGAGATGAAAAAGCAAAAAAATAAATGGTGGTTTAATGATTTAGGAGTGTGCGACACTTGCAATTCTGCTTTACAGTCTCGCAAAGCGATCTTGTGGAAAAAGTAATAATTTATGAATGAGCATGTTTCTAACATGACTGATACACTTTAGATTATAAGGTGAAGTAGTATAGCATATTGTCAAAAGGATACTTAATAGAATGTGTACAGGCATTTGGTAACTCAGTAAAGCTTATCTTGTTAAATCCTTGCTAAAAAATCTGGTTGTCAAAGAATACATAGTATCAGGAAATTTGCGTCCATCACTGGTCCAAAATAATCTGACAAAAATGGAGGAATGGAGAGATGGATGGTTGGATGGTAGGACATACACTAATGAATCAATGGATATTTTTAGGTGGTGTAATTTAGTCTGACAAAACTTGTTCTTGCCAACAGAAACTGAAAAGACCCAAACAGATGCACTTACTAAACTGAGTCAGATTTCTTGCTATAAAGATCTTATCTATCTATCTATCTATCTATCTATCTATCTATCTATCTATCTATCTATCTATCTATGTACGTGTGGTATAGTGGGCGCATTTCAACTGTGTGCTGAAGATTGTCTTGCAAGGTTCAGTTTGCTTGCTTAGCTTGTTGCTGTAATTTTATTGATACTGTAGGCAGTTATGATGTCACACCTGCTTTAAATGTTCATCCATCCATTGTCTTAATCCGCTTATCCTGGGCAGGGTTGTAGGGCAGTTGGAGCCTATCCCAGCAAGCATCAGACACAGGGCAGGGACAACACTTGGACAGAACAGCAGGCCATCACAGGGTGAGCTCACACACATGCACACTGTAGGGAATAAGCTTTTGGTGTAATGCCTTTGCTGTATTACCAAAACATTAAAAAAGAGCTTTATTTAGACTGTTGACCGTCCAGTTTTGCCAGTATCTATAGTTTGCCTGTTTACTTTAAATGTCTGTTTTTTTTTACCAAAAAACTTGGTGAATAACTTGTTCAGTTGTTTTCAATGACCCTCACCACTTCGATTGATATTCAGTAATATTTATATTAGTACAATGATTATACCAAACATGGGTACAGGCTGAAATAATCAAGATTTTTTTTTCTTCTTTTGTATAGAATCCTTGATAATAACCAGATAACACAGATTCCAGGCCAGCTATTCACTGGACTCAATTCCCTCATTTTTATGTAAGTACCATTTTCTTGGCAATGACGTTGCTGAGCCAGCCCTCATGCTTGAAAACTCTGACTGCTGCATCATGCAGTATGCAACAGTAATTAATAAACAGCGCAATGTTTATTTGGCACAATCAAAGGTGATCTCTACCTAAATGTAAGCATCTGCCAACTACATGGTATGTTGTGGCTTTTTTTGCAGTAAAATCTAACTCTCTGAACCTGGGTTGTACTGGATTTATGTGGGATGCAGGATATTGTGAAATGTAAGCAACATTGTCTTACAGACATACTCCTTAAAAAAATGATTTATTATATGTTTCTTACCTATTGGTATCTCTGGTGCTGCTCTTTCTTGGTTCACATTATACCTCAGTGATTGTCAGTATTATATCTTCATTAGTGAATACAAATCTGCCACTCTTTCACTCATACAAGGTATCCCTCAAGGGTCAGTTCTCGGTCCACTCCTCTTTAACATCTATATGCTCCCATTAGGTGAGATTAGTCGTCGGTATGGTCTAAGCTTCCACTGCTATGATGATGACACACAACTTTATTTAAGTGTTGATGCAACTGCAACATCTTCACCTGTTGTACTGACTGATTGCATTCGGGAAATCAATCATTGGATGAAAGCTAATTTTTTACAAGTTAATCCTGATAAAACAGAAATTCAATTGGTTGGTACCAAATTTGTCCTCACTGCCCTTCTTGGGCTAAAAATTGATTTCAATGGGATCCTGGTTGAACCCTCAGCATCAGTCTGTAATTTGGCTGTCATCTTTGATCAGCTTCTTACTTTTCAACCACACATTAGCTCAATAGTACAGACAGCTTTTTTTCATCTCTGTAACATTGCTCATCTGCATTCTTTCCTCAGTGTGAAAGATACTGAAACACTAATGCATGCTTTCATCACTACCCATCTGGACTATTGCAATGCATTGTTTTATGGCCTCCCAACTAAATATATCAATAGATTACAGTAAGTTCAGAATAACTGCTGCTCGTTTACTTACACACACTAAAAAATCTGCTCACATCACTCCTGTTCTCTATGATTTTCATGGGTTACCAGTTTCTTCAAGAATCAAATATAAAATTATTCTCATCACCATTAAAGCTCTTCATGATTTAGCCCCTCATTATCTGTCAGAGCTGCTGCTTCCTTACACTCCTGCTCATGAATTAAGATCATTGGACGCTAACTTACTTACTGTACCTAAATACAGGTTAGTAACTATGGGTGGCAGAGCTTTCAGTGTGATGGCCCTAAAATGCTCTTCAACTCAGTCTTCACAAGGGAAAATCTATTATTCATTTCAAACTCCTGTTAAAAGCACATCTTTTTGATGAGTATTATTCATTTTCTTGTATGTAATTTCTACTGTCTTGTTAATGTGTTTATTGAATTGTAAAGTGTCCTTGAGTGTATAAAAGGCACTACATAAATAAAACGTATTATTATTATTATTATTATTGTTACCTCATGTGGTTTGTAGTGATGACTGAGAAAAAAATTTTAAAGTCGTGTTTTTATAGGGAATGGAGATAACAAGGTTTCTGATGCAACAAGGGACTATGGTGACCAACATTGGAGAACAGAAAACAATGTAAAAATGTTTGTGAAAGAAATCTCACATAACTTCTTTCATTACTTCTGCAAAATGAAAGCTTTTTTGCTAAAACATTGTTATGTAAATACTGTAATTAGCACAGTTCATTCAGAGGAAACGTGCTGACATTGGAATAAGCTTGAGAATCAAAGACCTGCTTCTTCCCCTCATTCACTTGTCAAGAAGCTTGTCTTTATTTCAGAAACTAATTCCTATGTGAAGAATTCTTTTAACAATATTTAAAACATATATGCATGTGTTTTGCCCATCGTGAATATATGGCTGAATAAGACTTCATGTGGATTATTAGAATGTTCAAAAAACATTTGATGACAACAGGCCATTCAGTCGATCAAATCTTACCAATCCTATCCATCTAATTCCTCCAAAACAACATCAGGTTCTGAAGAGCTCTAACGACCTGCTCTCTACCATACCACTTCCTAAGAAGTAAGAAACATTTCCTAAACATTATGGGGATCACCATTTTCTGACATTTTTGTTTGTAGTAACCATAGTGATTTTAACCACAATGATACGATTTCATAAAGGTCCGAGTGTACACATCCACATCATCTAAGATAAGGATAACTTTGTGCACTGGGTTCAAGTGGAAGACTCTGCATGTGATGGTGTGCACTCCTGGTTTTATTACATGGTCCTTTGTGAGTGTAGTGTGATACTGCCTTCCTTGTTAGGCTCTTTGTTGTGTACGCTGCAGCTTCATTGGGTAAGGCGTTACTCTTTCTGGGACAAGAGTGTAGGTGGCGAAGTTCCTTTCTTGAAGTAATGCTGCTTATCAGTCTTCTCAGACAGAGCCCAGTCACTGGCATAGAGCTTGGCTTGGCACAGTGGATCTTAGAGGTAGTTCAGGGCGTCCAGCTACAACAGGCGTGTCGAACTCCAGTCCTCGGGGGCCACAGTGGCTGCAGGTTTTCATTCTAACCATCTTCTTCATTAGTGACCAGTTTTTGCTGCTAATTAACTTCTTTTGCCTTTGTTTTAATTAACTTGACTCAGACCCCTAAGTTCTTTCTTTTTCCTTAATGAGGAGGCAAACAATAATGAGACAAAAAATAAGCTGCCACATCACCAGCTAGCCACATTATCTGAACGTAAAGAAAGGTGAGGGCCTCAGTAAGGTTGATCTCTCAGGTCACCAAAACATCTTGACGGTGTTCTTAGAAAAAAAAGAAAATCAACAGTTTTGGAAATGTCTGCTGTGGCAGAATGAGAGCAGCAACAAGCCGTGGCATTAAGCAATTGGTTTAATTAACAGCAAGAATTGGCTTCTCATTAAAGAACTGGTTGGAGTGAAATTGGCAGGAGTTTGAAGCCCCAGTTTAGTTGGTCATCTTTTGGCTCATTTCACATCTCATTTCTGTTTGGCTGCCATTTAATGAAGAAACTAATCAATTCAGAGCACTGAATCCTTAAAAACAGGGCTATTAAAATGAAGGGAAAACAAGCTAATTAGCAGTAAAAACTGGTCACTGATTAGGGAAAGGGTTAGAATGAAAACCTGCAGCCACTGCGGTCCTCCAGGCCTGGAGTTCGACATCTGTAAGCTACAAGATAGCAGATCATCAGTGTTCAGCTCTTGCAAAGAGAGCCGCTTATCAGCTTTCAGGTCCTGTAAAGAGAGTGTATACTTAGCCTTTAGCTCCCCAAAGAGAAAGAAGAGACGAATGCAGCTAGTTTTTGAAAGTGGGTATAACCTCTGTGGATTGGATTAAAGTCCCTTACAGTTACAGATCGAGTGTCTGCTTATTGGTGTGGAATTTTATTCAACACATACAGGCAAAGTTCACTTTTCAGTCACAAATCTAAAATGAATGTCCACCTGGTCTATCTTTGGTGTGAAGGAGTCCCTGCAGAGGTGTCAGCTCAACTGTGGTTTACACTTTTGTTTAAGTACTGGGTTGACCATAGTGTCGGTTGGAGCTATAGTTCAGCAACTCACTCAGGAGGGCCGGTAGAGGGTTGTGTAGATACATTTCTGCTTCCCTTTTAAATCTGCTGTCTTAACAGGCCTTGTGTGCCACTAAAAGCCTAGCCATATGGATAATGCCCACTTTATCCTACATCCTTCACCATCATTAGTCTTGTGTCTTCATCTATCAATTCTAACCGGACTGCTCTTCAGTCTTCTTTTTTCTTATATCAGAACAACATGCAGCCAAAGTCTATCACAGCAACTTTAGGAGCAACCCTAGTAAAGGGGCCATCCATCTCTCATAGGTGAAACTCAAACACACAGCTCTAACTGGCTCACACTGCTCCGCGCCTACAGTTAACTTCACATAGTACGTCAAACACTGGACCATCTGCAAAAAAAACAAACAAAGAGGTTTTTGCAGAATACACCCAGTAACCAGACCATTTACAAGTCTCCAACTGTGCCTCCATATTCTTAATGAACTCATTTTAAAACAATGCTGCATCCAATCCTTTCATAATGTTAAACACTTTCATTATGTCACCTCTTTATCTCAGTTTATATGACATAACTAACATGAGATACTTTTATAATATGTGCTATGGTTCATCTTTGTTCTTCATAGGTATGTCTATTCTGTCAGAAAGTTTGCTATCTCAGTTTTCCATGAAAACATCAGATTACATTTTTTTCTTGACCAACACTACAAGTCACATGGATTAAGTAACATAAATAAATATATTTTTGGATGGAGTATTCCTTTAAGACCAAACATACCAAAACAAATTCCATGTACGCATCAGCATTGGGTGCTTATCACAATGGCCATCACACATTTGTAGAATATGTTAGGGAATGCAGTAGTAGAGGTGTATTTCAGGCCAAGTTTGCTAACCAGAATTTTAGCATGTTTTTCATCAGCCCAGTATACTAACCCAGAAAGAGGGTCTAAATATCAGAAGTTGAAGTTTTTTGCATCGGAAAATACACCAAAGATTTGTTCACCAAAGCACAAAGTTATCCTCATCTTGGATGATGTGGACGTGCACACTCTGACCTTTAGGAAATCTTATCATTCTGGTTAATATCACTATGGTGACTACCAACATAAATGTTAGAAAATGGAAATCCCCTTAATTAAACAAGAATGGCATTATGGCAGAATACAAAAATGTTTAAATGTATTCAGGGCAGATTATAAAAAAATCTAATCCTTTGTGTTAAAAAGAAAAAAACAGAATAAATATATGCATTGTAAAAACACCTCAGGAAAGCCCTTATAAAATTAATGAAAAACACCAATCATAAGAGTACTGAGCCACATAATAATAGCTGACAAATAAGTTGTTTAACTGTGTGCTATTTTATACATACTTATGTACATATGTTGTACATTATTAAAATTCTCAATGGTGTACTCAGAGGAGCAGGTCATCTTGCCAAGGCCAGGACTTGTGAGCTCTGTGGCAGTAGCTTATAAACTAACTGCTGTGCCATATGCTGTTCTTCACATAAATCCCACAATTAATTTGTACCCTTTTCCATATTCCTTATACATTAAAACTAAGTGTTATGCAGTACAGATTTCAGAAACATGTATGTGTCTGTTTGTTAGAACGCCTGGCAGGTGAAGATTTGTGTGAAGAGAAATAGACTGGGAGATGGAAGGCACAAAAGCGGCTGACAGATGCATAATAATAATCACTGGCATGATGACATTAATAAAGCATCTGTGCACTGCCAAAGCCAAATTGCAAAACTGGCATCAAAGTCAAAATTAAACTTGCAAATTCCTTACATTAGTTTGTATTATCTCCCACTAATTATAATAATCTTTGTAGCTTGTTTTTCGGAAAAAAGTATTCAGTGCTTGAATATCAAATACTGCACACCACCATTTTAATTAAAATCTGCATCATGATGTAACTTGGAGAAATAGCATCCAGTCATGCGATCAGCTATGGACACCGGCACTATAAATTATATGGCTGTGCCTAAACATAATAAAATTACAGTGCCTGCAGCACTATAAATATATAAAATCCTAAGCATAAAAGTTCAACAATTTTGTGCACCAATTTTATGTGACGTTTTTATGTCACGTTTTAAAATGGGTTTATTTTAAAACCTACATATATATGTTTGGTATCATTGTTTTCAGAATTTATCGAACTTTAATGTGAAGTTGTTAGATTTTACATTTCTTTATTCTGTTTTTAAATTATAAACTAAAATATCAAGAACTTGCTTCCCAGCAATACGAGACTTTGTGCCAAGAGATTTAACCATGCCCGGGGCCGGAAATAAAAGACAAAGAGTAGGACAGCTGCTTTACAGGCTTTTAAATGTTCAAAGCACCGTTCGAGATGCAGATCACTCAGCACGGCAGCAGCACCAAGCCAGCAGCTGATCGAGCAAAGAGGAGGTAAAAAAAACCTGTATTTGTTTTCCATTGTATCACCGTTTAAGAGGGGGTTTTGGAGGAGCGACTACGTCTCCTTAGGGTGCATTCAGCCCCCCTCTTCACAACACGAGCGGCAGAGATATGAAGTGGCTGGCACGTAGCACCGGCCAGGGGAGTTGGCAAGTGAAGTGAGCAGGGGGTTAGTTACTAGTATATATATGTACAGTGATCCCTCGCTATATCACGCTTCGATTTTCGTGGCTTCACTCTATCGCGATTTTTTTCTCATACACGCTAACATCACTACGCATGCGCTTTCTGAGAACTTTTATCTAAGCCCTACGATGGCTCCTAAACGTGCTGCTTTTTCTAAGCCTTCTGACAATAAAACTAAGCACCGGAGGAAGATGCTTACTATCCAGGAGAAGGTGAAACTCTTGGATATGATTAAAGATGGCAATACCCTACAAAAGCCTCCTCATGCATATGAAAAGACAGCGCCAGCAACTGCCTGTCAAGATGTTCTTCAGCTGCGCACCCAGACACCCACTGCCTACTCTTAGTACTTCTTCACTGAAGACAACAACGCACCTGCTGAAGATACTGCACCACCTCTGAAGACTCTCCTACTGAGGTCGTGCCTTCATAGGTTAGTGGTTGTGTGCAATTAAATGTACAGTATAATAATCTATTATATAAAAGCGTTCGGGATTGTCCTTCCGTCCCGTGAGTGCAAAGCGTAGCGGTATTCTGCTTATTACAGACTTACTACTTGTGGCGTGAGGTACGAAGCGACGCGATGTGAGCAGAGTTCTGGTGCTGTCATTGTTCCCTTGTTTTTGTGCGCAATGCGCTGGAAAAATAGACCAAATTATGTCTCTGGAAATAATTAATGTTGATGGAGTACAAATGCCTCACCGCGTAGTAAATATCAGGGGAGATGGTGCTTGCTTATTCTCATCTATAGCTTATTTAGTGCATGAAACTCCGTCTTTAGCGGTACAGATTCGGGCTGACATTGTACGACTTTGGGCAGGCACTTGAGGGGATAAAAATTTTTTGTGTTTTCGGGAGATGTTATGAATGGGCACTTTGATGTTCTCATTCCCTACACTTACATGCCTGATGTACACATGGAGCGCACAAAAATTGAGGACAAAAGTCGGTCGCCTTAAAAGGCGAGTGCGCCTAGTAATATGATATTTGTAACGTCTAATATGTCTTATTTTCTCTTATTTTGTCTAATATATTGGGTAATACAAGTGTAATGGTGACTAAAGGGTGTTATTTCATGTCTAGAGGGCTCTAATAATGTTAAAAAACGTATTTAGAAGGTCGTAAACAGGTTTTCTATACTCTGCGCAAATATTCGATTTATAAATAAAGAATCCTACTTCGCGAAAATTCATTTATCACGGTAGAGTCTGGAACGGATTAACCGTGATAAACGAGGGTTCACTGTATATATATATATATATATATATATATATATTCATAGCATCCATAGTCTGAGTCTCAATCTCATTGTATGGGTGGTTACCTACCAGGTAACGCATGTGGTTGGTCTGCCAGTCTGCAAACATCCACCACGGGCACTCTCAGTTGTGAGAAGCAGATCATGGAATGTTACATAGTTTACTGTCAAATAATGCAAAGAGTATGCGACACATGTTTCGACCTCATGTGGGCTCATCAGGCGTACACACTCCACTGCACCCCTCGCGGGAATCGAACCTTGGACGTCAGCGCCAGAGACAAAGTCCCTTTTATGTTGTGCCACGGCATGTGGTTCGTTTATTTGACAGCCTGGAGATCAGAGTAATTACATTCATAGCATCGATTCCCATGAGGGATGCAGTGGAGTGTGTACGCCTGATGAGCCCAAATAAGGACAAAACACGTGTTGCATACTCTTTACATTATTTGACAGTAAACTATGTAATATATATATATATATATACTAGACATTAAGCCCGTTACAATAACGGGTGCTAGAACAGTAGTGCATAAACATTAGTAGCAACAGTCTATATTAAATGGCAAGGGACCTTGTATGTGGCTGTAATATGCGTCACTGTATTGTGTGCCTTTAATTTTCTCTCTCGGTAATACTGGTTTGTATTTCCGTAAAATGCCTGTAATTTTGTCAGTAATACAGTGGAACCTCGGTGGAACCGAAGTAATTTCCCCCATAGGATTGTATGTAAATACAATTAATCCATTCCAGACCGTATGAACTGTATGTAAATATATATATTTTTTAAGATTTTAAGCACAAATATAGTTAATTATACCATTGAATGCACAGCGTAATAGTAAACTGAATGTAAAAACATTGAATAACACTAAGAAAACCTTGAACAACAGAGAAAACTAACACTGCAAGAGTTCGCGCTATAGCCTTACGACCCGCTCGCTAAAAACACCTTTTTTAATGAGTTTTAACCACAGGGAAAAAAATAAACTAACAAACAACCAAGAAAAGTTACATTGCAACAATGCACGCGTGCGCCTGTGTGTGTGTGTCTGACTCTGTCTCGGGCCTGCATGCGGGCGGGTGTGCGTGTCTGTCTCTGTGGCGGGCCTGCGTGCGTGTGTGTGCGTGCATGTCTGTCCCCCATGCGGGCCTGCCTGTGTGTGTGTGTGTGAGTGTGTCTCTCGCGCGGGCCTGCCTGCATGCGTGCGTGTGTGTGCACGCACGTGTGTGCGTGTCTGTCTCTCGCGCGGGCCTGCTTGTCTGTTTGTCTGTCTCTCGCACGCAAGCACCAATGTGTGTCTCTCTCTCCGCACACACAGGGAATGCACAGGAAGAGACTGAACACGTGCCGTGTGGCCCCGCGCATGCGCACTTCACCAGAAGACACACACACGGACACCTGGACGCACACAGGGGTTTTATTAAAGAGGATATTATATATTATATAAAATATATACAGTATATATATATATATAAAATATACTATATATATATATAAACAGAAAGAACAACTAATTTAAAAAATCGTCATCATGGAAAACACTGTAGCAGACAATGCCAGAGAACAGATATTATGATTCTGTTTTGTTTTTCTTCAATTCTTTATGTATTCATTTACATTTATTTCATATTCTTTGTGCCTGTTTTGCGGGGGTTTTAACACAGATAATCCATATTGAATTATGCTTTTTGCTTGTTTCATTCTTTTCCTATTTATAAAGATATAGTAAAACATGGGTAGATAACTACATGTTTTTATTGTTTCCCATCAGGTCACTGGTGAATAATTCACTTCAGACACTTCCTAGTAGTGGTGTGTGTGAAGATATGCCTGCACTTAACTGGCTGTGAGTACAAACCATGGAAATTATTAAACACAAATGTTTCCAAAATAAAAGGTTTTTAAGCCACAGGATTGCACCATATATTGTTGTGGTGAATGTAAAAACCTAATGTTAACCCCAACTCTAATAAATTCATTTAATTCATATTGAATGTCTTGTTATTTAATAGTAGTATGGCTGACTTTTTTTTAATAGGGATAAGCTTAATTCTTTATTGAGTGACACATTCAATATTTTGTGTTATTATTATATATTGCTCTGTGAACAGTAATGGTAGAGATACTCATTTTAGATGAGGTGTTCACAGAGGTTAACCCCGCTGCCTTCGTGTGTGGAGCGTGCATATCCTACAGGTGCTCAGCATGAATGTGTGTGAGTAGGGCATGTGCTGAGCTGGCACTCCATGCCCAGTACTCCTGGGTTACTCTCCTACTGTTTAAACTAGGCAGTGGATTAGAAAGTGCATGCATGGCTAGAAATACAGACAGTAATATATCCAGAAGCTTTACTTATTTGGCTGCTGTGATCACAGGATGATAGCTTTTAGCACTTGTTTAAATTAAGCTGTATTTGCTGTTTTCTTTAGGGATTTTGCAAGCAACCATATTACAACATTAAATTCGTCAGTGTTTCCCATGTGTAGTTCTCTCACAGTGCTGTAAGTATTGATTTTGATTTGTAAGAATTAATAAATAAAAACAGTCCCTAGTTTTACTTATTCATTTTTCATTATTATGCATCATAATTTGCATTATCCATCTAGTTATTTTCTAAGCCTTTCTGTTGCCATGCATGGGTGTTATTATCCTGGTTAATTTATTTTGATTTTGGTTTACTTTTGTTCTTAGTCACACAATTGATTGTCTTTCAGTAATGACTCTGTAGGAAAATTTGAACTTGGGCCCAGCTCTGGACACCAAAATAATGTAGGAAATGTGAGGCAATTCTGTTTCATCCACCCAGAGACACCAAATAAATGTAGGAAATGGTGTAAAGACATGAGAAAAAGAATTGATTGATTAATGTAAATCAATATGTTTCCAATATGTTGTTGATGTTAATTAAATGGTAAGGCTCCAACTTTAGTTTTCTTACCTTTCTTTGCAGGATTGGGTTTATAACCTTTAGATTTACAGTATATCAAATTAACTGATGGACAATTGTTTTAAGAAACAGAATAATACAATTTATTGATAAACATAAGGATTATAGAAGTATGAAAACTGCATATGTATTGTCATAAAATACATAATGCAAGACACACAAACATATAACACAGAAGAGGCTGGCTATTTAAGGTTATCACTTTTTTGACACAGAGAAACAGTTTTACGATACCAAGCTGTAACCAGAAATGAAAAACGTATAGCGTGCATATAATATTTTTTTAGCTGAAGCAAGGGTAGTTCTTTCAGGCAGAGACCTTAAGTGATTAGAGCAGATGCACTGCTCACAGATAGGGTAAGAATTACTAAATTGGAGTCTTAGAGAGCCTAATCAACACATGGTATGGGACCCAAATACTGTAGCTCACTAAATATACTAAAAGATATACTAAATAAATATACTAAAAGTGTGGATATGTAAGGTTTAAACAATACTTCTGCACTCTACCAAAATGGAGCTGAAATTGTCAACGAAGGACTGCACGACGATTGCACTGTTTTAATGGTTTTGTGTTTGGCTGTGTTTTTATGTATAGATGTTATACTACAATGTATGTTTGGAGCAAAAGCTGCATTTTAAAGCAACCTAAATATTTCTTTTGTTGAGTACTGTATTTCTGTTGTCTTAATATTTCTGCCATGGTTACCAATAGAGGGGGATATATGAATTCAAGTGTGAGCTGGATGTCTTTAAGAACAGATTCCCAGGGAGCATGGACCCCCTGCCTAACACACAGGCCCTCAAGGGTGATGTCCAGTGCTTGTGTCTTGTTGCTCTTGGTTCAAATGGAAGACTCTGCTTGTGTTGGTGTGCACTCCTGGTTTTACTACATGGTCCTTTGTCGGTGTGGTGGGATACTGCCTTCCTTAGCTTGTTGTTAGGCTCTTTGTTGTGCACTCTGCAGCTTCATTGGGTAAGGCGTTACTTTTTCTGGGACAAGAGTGTTCCTTTCTTGAAGTAATGCTGCTTACCAGTCTTCTCAGAGCTTGGCTTGGCAGAGTAAGAAAACTAAGTAAGTAAGTAAATGTCAACCTTTAAATTCTCACATGGAGTGTTTTTCTTATTCCATTTCAGCAATAGATTCACATAGAAGCCACTTTATTAGGTACATTTGATAGCATCACATTAGAACAAGCTCTTCTTTCACTCTGTGTCTCCCCAGTTCACCCCAACAGGTGTTCTAACTGGGAGAGACATCAACAGCTATGACCTCCTCTCCTAAATCCTGTCCCACCTGCAGGACACACTCAGCCAGAGATCTGTCCTCCTGTACACCAGGACAGAGCTACTTGCATCCCTGGGAGACTCATTTCATGTCCCCGCTCCTGCACTGTTCAATGGGGCACCCTTGTAGAGTCCAGTTGTCCTGTCTTCTGTCCTCCACAATCACTGGACTCTTCACATTCAACAACCCTCCTGAATCTTCTTCCTTTGTTTTCTTTACATTCTGCACTTTTGCCTTGCAGGCTCCGTTTTAAGCAGCGATCGGGTGCAGGTACTACGATGAGCTGCTCTGATACATGAATGAAGCACTTGACTAATCCACGCACATTTGCACATGAAAGCGTGATTAGCTAAACAGTCCAATCAACCTTAGAGCAGGCCATGAATATTCCCACGTGCACATGTACCAACCTGGGAACTGCATTATTTATTTAAAATACGTAATGTCATCACACCTATTAATCTCCATTTGCTTTAACAAGAGGTTCAGCTCCTTTAATCTCCCCTCACAGCTCATAACCTCTCATTCCTGAGCTCAGCTTTTCCACTCTCCTCTTGACTTTCTCAAGTGCTGCTATGTCTTTTTTATAATATGGAGACCAAACCTCAGCACTCCAGGTAAGGTGTCTCTCATGTGTTATGTAAATTTCCGCTCCACACATGACAGGTACCACATAACCTAATGTCCTATTAGCCCTCTTAGTCCCTTCGGTTCACTGTCTGGATGTAGATAGTGAGTTAGTTGTCCATTACAACTCTTTGGTACTTCTCATAAAGTGTGCCTTCAGGTTTCAGACAGCCCAATATGTACTCAAATCATTTTTACTTCTTACATGTAACACTTTACATTTATTTGCAGTAAATTTCATCTTCCACACATCTACCCAAGCCTGTATTCTGTGTAGGTCCCTCTGTAATGATTTGGCTGGTTGTTCAGTACATTATCTACTGTTAGACCATGAGTCTGGTATCATTTGCAAACATAACTAACTTGTTGTTTAAATTATTTTCATAATAAATTATGTGTATTATAAAAAGCTGAAACCCCAGGAACTAAAAAAAAAAGGAAAAAGTCCCTCACATCGTAAGCCTTTGCTTCTGTGTTTTAACCAATTTTGCACCCACCTACACATCTCCCTTCCTCTAGCCTTTCATGTGAGACCTTGTTAAATGCCTTCTAAAATTCAAGATAATAATGTATGCACTTCTCTGATTGTATGCATTTACTGCTTCCTCATACAATTCCAACATATTAGTGAAATTGTAATTCCACTGTCAAAACCCAAGGTGACTGTTCACTAATATCGTTGTTCTTGACTTGTATTGCTCAATTTTTTTTCCATAATGGGAGCTTACATCATTTTAGCTTTTTTTGCATATTGTGCTTACTGCCCAATAGTTACTTGATCACCTTTTTGTATGAAATTTGATAACAGCTACTAGCTTTTAGTCTTTACAAAGTTTCCCAGTGTGCAGTGATTTTTAAAATGTTTTGTCAATTTTGTCTAAAAGAAAATGCTGATAGCAAAACACACATTGCATGTGTGGGCAGTTAAGATGAAGAATTAGAACAAACAAGAGTAAAGGTTTGATTCTGAATGTGGGATGGTAGTGTGCACTTCAGACAATGGCGTGAGTGTACTCTGAAAAGCTGTGGATTTTGCATATAGCAGTGTCACAGTTGTATTAACAATGTGTGACCCCAAACTACAAGCAGGTGGTCAGAAAGCAGACTGTTGACAAAAGGGGCCAACAAAAAGTGAGAACATATCGTGCAAAGAAACAGACGGGATATTGTCAACCAAGTAAGCGCAATAGTAGTGCTGAAGGAAGCACATCACAATGCCCAACTTATTGTACTGTGTCGCAAATGGAGTATGATGGGTGACAGCTTCATTTTTGTTAATGATAGACAAGAAAGTTCATTTATCGTGGGTGAATAGAAGTACATTATACTGGAGGACTGGAAAAATATTGCCTAGTTTGATAACCCCAGTGAGATTAGATACATAGAGCATGGTGTCAGCCCAGTGGATTCATGCATCACCAATGTAGGTTGGCATTGGCAGTGCAGTGATGTCAGCTGTCTTTTTGTAGCCCACATTCTGAACAAATCGTTGCTTCAATAATCTGAACTTTGTTATCATTCATGTGTCTTTCTACTATCTGTTAAAGGGCCTTTTCTTTTTTATATAATTTTTTATGTTATTTTTAAAAAGTGGAACATTATAATGGCATACTATTTAATCAAACATAGTAAATCATTAGAATTTTCTAGACGAGAACATCCCAACAAAGCTCACCTGTCTTATCTGCTTAATTCTTCTAATATTCTTCTTCTAACATCTAGTCTAGTTTCGATCATCCCTAAAGTCCTACAGTCTACCACACTACTTGGTAGTTTTTGTTTGCATGTGCCTGTGTCCCTGTGTTCTTGATGAATCCATTTTAACGACACAGCCTTAATCCACTGTACTGATCTACTCTCTCATTATAAAATTCTAAGCCTAAAAGTGCAATTTTATGCAACAATATTATGTGACGATTTTATGTCACATTTTTGTCACGCTGTAAATCGGGCTTATTTTAAAACCTGCATATATATGTTGGGTATCATTCTTTTCAGAATATATCAAACTATAATGTGATGTTGTTAGATTTTCAGATTATTATTCTGTTTTTAAATTATAAACTAAAAAATATCAAGAACTCCAGTCCTGCAAGACAAGACTTTGTGCCAGAAATAAAAGACAAAAAGTATGACAGCTGCTAGTTACAGATGGTTTCCTTTATAATTTTGCACACTTCAGTCAAGTCTCCTTTTAATCTTCTTTTGCTTAAATTGAAAAGTCTCATTTCTTTTAATCTTTCTTCATAACTCATCCACTGTAGCCCTGGAATCAGCCTAGTCAACCATTAATGGATTCAGAGTGATTTTCACACCAAACCTATCTGAGAAGTATGGAATTATTTTAGTATAAAATCATTTTAATTTAGTGTACAGGTATTCCCAAAACATATGGTCTAGTGATGCTCCAACTAAATGGCAACACTCGCGGGTTGGATTTTGCCCTGGTTACATTTCAAACAATTTTAATTGACATCAGTTTATCATTAGAAGAGTTTTAGTTGAGTTATGGAATGCTGAGTGTATAGAGAACTGCAGTATATTCTTTATATACGCCTTTTCAGCACGATAGTACTAAAAAGGGATTCCAGAAACATGCCAGTGAATTTATTGGAATGCATTGGCTTTTGCAGACAACAGGTTTTAATCCAATTGGTTATTTGTGGGATGAGACAGAACAACTCATTTAAAGCAGTTATCTCACCAGTGATCTCAGTGAGACACTTTGCAGACAGCATGAACTAGCATCCTTATGCTGTACATTCAAGACAAATTAATTCCTGGCTCAAATAAGTCATTCAGACTGTTCTTAAGGTGAATACGTGATTGACTTCCTTTTACATAGGTGGAGCTAATAAAGTGGATCCTCAGTATTTGTGAATATAAAAATTACTTCTTTTAATCCCAGTCTGCTTTTGACTTTAATAAATAACTGTCATAACCAGTACTGAATAATGCAAGCATCACTCCACATGGAGTGTCCCAATTGTTTTACAAGGGAAGAAAATGAATCTTTAATAATTGTCTTCAGCAGCTTTGTTGTAACTATGAAATATCATGTTTACATGTTTGAATATCTACAGAAACATCTTCAGTTACAATTTATTTTACTCTTTTAAAGATCTCTTGGGCACAATGAACTTGAAGTGACCTCAGAAAACACCTTTAGTCGGCTACAGAATTTGATTGAGCTGTAAGAAAATTTACTATCTATCTATCTATCTATCTATCTATCTATCTATCTATCTATCTATCTATCTATCGTTATTTATTTGTAGCCTAGTATCCTGTACACTGTTACAGATGCAGCACTGGGGTCGTCATAGAAACAAATCATGAATTGGGTGGCAGTCCATCACAGGACAACTCCATGCACAACCATTTAAGGCCAATTAGGGTGAATGTATTTAAAATATATAATTTTATATAACACCTTTTTCATAGATTACCAAGTATTTCACAAAATAAGTAACGTTACAATAAAAAAATAGAGCATAACAATTTAGATTATACAAAAACAATAATAACAACCAAAGAAAACTGAGACACTGGGAACGACTCAAAGCCTATCCTAGCTGCAGGAGACTCATATCAGGCTGTAATTGGCATGGAGTTCAGTTAAAATCTAACACAAGGACCTCAATCTGCAAGTGACAGTGAGAGTTGATAGATTACTGAGATGCCAAGGCCAAATTTGCCACACAAGGTACAAAACCAAAAGTTTTCATATTTTAGCCCATTTTGCAGATAAGACCACTTAGGCAGGAAATTCACATTGTATTAATCTGCTTGAAACTGGATTTTGGCTTTAAAAAAAATAAAATATTTCCATGTAGGCTGGGGTGTTCAATGGCCTTTTTAAATGTGGTCCACTTGGCACTGAACACAAATTTAGTGAACTATTGATTTCATTTGATATTGGCCTTAAGGTGTGCATCAATATGGTTAATGTTTAAAGTGCACATTAATCAGAAATTAAATAAATATTTAATAATTATTATTAAAATGTGTTTAAAGAAAAATCACTTCTAAATATAAATTCCAGAATAAAAAAAGATCACTTACAGAGTGGCACAGTGGTTAGAATTGGTTCCTCGTGGCTCCATGTCAGTATGGGTTTTTCTCCCAGACCTCTGGTTTTCCTCCCACATCATAAAGATGTTGAGATTAAGATGAAGTGCTACTCTAAGTTGGGCCCATGTAGGTGAGCATATAAATGTTACCTCCTCTGTTTCCTGCCTTGCCCCCAGTGCTGCTGGAGTAAGCTTCATCTCTACATAACCCTGGATGTAATTATTTACAACACTCCATTTATTTATTAATTTTATTCTGATTAGGGAGCACTTTCAAGTCACTCCTCAATCTTAATAACATGATGCTGTCAAAGCCATGTAATCCTACAGGTCATTGGGCTCAATGTTTAGTTTTTGATAAAGTAAAAAGTTAAATTTCTGCATCCATTACACTTAGTAATAGTATCTATCCATTTTCAAAGAAATGATTAAAATAAAGTAGCTAAAGCCTTCAATCAACTGTCCTAATGTTTTGTAGAGATCTGTCAGCCAACAAGCTTGTGGATATGCCAGATAACATTTTTAAGGACCTCCAATCCCTGCAGACCCTGTAAGATTTAAAAATATCTTTTCATTTTTTTCATTGTACCTTCATCGTTGTCTTGTCTTGTATATTAAATAATGTTATGTTGGCATGTGTGATATGTAGTCATTTTAAATGCCAGGAACATAAAATATCCCAACTGCCTTGATTTGCTAACATTAATATGTTATAAAAAAAGCAGCTTTAATCAATGTAACATCCAGACATACCAGTCTAGAAAAAATGCAAATGATAATTGCAGGAGCTTTTTTCATGCACATGTGCTCTGGAGTTTGAATATGGTCCCCTCTTGTGTGTCATAAAGGGACAACTAAAGGAGGTGGGCATCAGGAAGATCATTCGGCCTTAACAGTTTCTGCTCCAATACCCCCAAGGTTTTCTAGGCAACTGGCAAATCGTGGTAAATTCAGAAACTATTAAAGCTGTTCTGTCTCACAAAGAGAGATATTTTTAGAATGTAAAAATGGGATCAGAAGAAGAAAGTAACGCCAAAGTCATAATCAAAACTCAAACATGATCATCAAGTTTAAAGCACTAAGCAGAGATCAAAGAGAATATTGAATAACAAGTAAACACACTGACTGCATTTTTATCTAATACTCTGACAGTCCACAACCGCATGTGCCAATCCTAATCTAGTCGTACAGATGATGTCAACAATGAGAACAACAACATGCAGAAAACAATATTTCTCAAGGTGCAAAAAATGCCAACTATTAACACTTAGTTCTTTTTCATTCTGCGGTAATACTTATGGATTCTGAGAAAGAAAAAAACATTATTAACTGTAATGATTATAAGTAGTTACCTTACAAATACAGAGGACTGTATTTTGTATTAATCATGCTGCAGAGAGCTATATGATTTTTACTTCTATATGAATTTGAATTTGTTCTTCATTTAGGTAGAAAAAGAATTAAGCTTGTGCGCAGAATTATGTGATTAACTTACATTCTTTTTTGGAGAAAATACTGACCTCTTGATACTAACAGAACACCCTGTGATATAATAAATCAATATGATTGTTTTCTGAATTCTTACTTAAAAATATAAGAAAACATGTCACTTATGAATTAATAAATAAGAATTGTTAATCTAACCAAACAAATATAATCTAATGAAGATATTAAAACTATAAGAATGTAATCTTTTTATAACTAATGTAATGAACTATAAGAAACTGCCTAAATTGGTCTTGTGTGTGTAGTGAGAAGGGCATATTCCTTAGGAATGCGAGTGCCTGATAACTCTTTCTTTTGGTATACTGCTGTATGTAATAAATCGGGATGTAACCGTGACTTACAGCAATCTAGGTATGACCTCAAAATGAACTGCCATGTTTTTTCTCTTTGTCTAATGAATAAGCTAGCTCTTTCTTTTGAGCAGTCTGTCTAAGCCTCAATCAGTTGCACTGAGCTTTAGTCTCTCAGTCTCTTTAACTCACCAAGAATAAAGAAATTGCTTTTTAATTTAAATTGGTTTTTGCCTCTCGTTGTTTTTGACTTCAGCGTCCACAATTCTTACCTTGAGTTAATTGTAATATTTTGCCGTTCTGGTTTAAAATTCTGTTTTTGGCCCTTCCAAGTGCTGAATTTAAGTATTTTGAATTCTGTGTATCCTTTTAACTTTGTTTCTTTGTAGTATTCCCCTTAGGTTTATTTTTTCATATTTGGATCGATTTAGTTGATCTTCTGGTATTTGATTATATTTTTATTATATATTACAGAAATCTTTCAAGGAATCCACTTTGTTATATTCACCCAAATCAGTTTGACAACCTGAAAAGTCTGCAGTCTCTGTAAGTATTTTTACTGGTTTTCATTCTTAAGTACTGTTACAAACTGCTAAATGCCTCTGGCTGGCACAAAAAGGATTTTTATAAATGTAGTCTACAAGTGAAAGTCTCATGAAAAGAGGAAATATTTACTGTGTGGCATATTCAACAAGAATAAGAATTTTCCACAAAAGGGTGGCATGGTGATGCAGTGGATAGCCCGGACACTGTCTATGTGAAGGTCACATGTTTTCCGTGTGGTACATGATGGTCTTTTTTTTATAATTCTTGCATTCTTCTCATTTCCATTGATCAGTTGCTTAACTTTGGCCTGGTATGAGCAAGTGTGGCTGTATGCAAGTATTTATTTACAGAATGTTTAACTGGCATTTGTATCCAAAGATAATTAATAGTTCAGGATATAGCACAATTGTATACATACATTTTTGCAGTTGGAGCAGAGGCAAATTAAACTTGTTAAGGGTCACTTACTGAGTCAGAGGTGGGATTGAACTGGAGATCTTGGAGTTTAAAGGCATACTCAACCCAAAAGTTGTTTTTTATGTTACTTATTCTATGTAGCTTGTAACAATAGCTGGGAAAAAATAAATAAAACTGTTACAGTTATGCAAGGGCTTCCACCTTATCTAATTATTTTTGATCTTTTTGAAAGGGACCAAAATCTTTGTTGGTTTGTCAGAGTCATGATACAGACTTGTCCAATGCTACTGTCAGAAGCAGTTGTAGAAAAGCATCCCACGTGTTCTTTGTGTTTAAAGCTTGCTCGACCATTTTTGAACTACTCCATCCATTTGTAAACTCTCTGCCATGGAAAACTCTGTCTTCATATTGTGTAAAAAAAACTTCTGTGGATTTCAGTCCCTGATACATCTTCAGCCCATAAAAAGTAGATCACTGCTTGCTGTTCTTCTTTGGTGCAAATGGAGAGCAGAGCAGCCATGTTTACTCCTAGAAAACAACAAGAGAAACTGAATGATAAAGGTTGAAATCTTACCACTGTGACCACAGTCTGACTATGATTCCACATGTGCGTGGTGAAATTGTAGAATCAACCCAAACAAAATTAACCAAAGTACAAATAATTATTGACCTGTATTGTAAATGTTTAATTCATGTTAAACCACGTAACTGGATATTTTGCTGTAAGCTAGTTATTTTATTAAACGATGGAGTCTTTCCATTCCTAATCCCCGGGTTGAGAAGAGTTAGAGTTCATCCTGAAATTACCAAATGCAAGACAGAATCTAATCTGTACTGGTCACCCTTTCATTGCAGACTCCTAAAATATCCTTACACTGAGTCAGTTTAGTCCGGTCTGCTAACCCACCACAACTGGAGTGCAAAACCAGAATACCCATGAATAGAATACAATATGAACTTAATATTCAAATCCCTCTTACCCTAAGCAACTTGCTCTTGCATGTCACCTATCCTTAAAAGGAACAGAGAAACATTCTGCATGACATTAATTACAGATGAATGTGCTGTTTCATATCTAGTGTAAAAGGCGCTATATAGCGCCCGACTTGGCACAGACTTACGCAGAGGCACATGTAAAACAAATAGGCTTTTTATTTTTCTTTGCCCGTGGGCGCACGTCTTCCCCGTGTCCCTCAGGCCCAACACAGTCCCAAAGCACTTTATACAGAGCTCAAACAACCCTTCTTGGCACCACCACTCCTCCCAGGCAACCTCGTCCTCTTCCTCCCGATTCTGGCCTCGAATAAAGGGAGGCTGGCCCGTTTTATAGCCCACCCGGAAGTGTTCCAGGTGCTGGTCCTGATTGCACCTCTGGGTGGGACTGATAACTCGTCCATCCGGGTTGTTGGCTCTCAGCAGCACCCCCTAGCGGCCACCCCATCTCCCAACTAGGCTGTGGAGGACTCCATTGTCCATGGAGCCACGTGGGAGACTGGGAAACGAACAACGGCCAGGGAGGCTGCCACCATGCATCCCGGGGGAGGTATTTAGCTGTCCATGGTGGCTCCCCCGAACATATTCAGCAGGGGCGTCCCGGCCGGGCATGGGACCCGGCTGTCCGTCACACTAGCTATTCAATTTGAATATGTTGTATACAGAATGTTCCTCTTTTATATGTCATATAACAGCTCCTGTCAGTAAACAGGTCCTCAGAAGTCAGTCCAAGCTCTTGAAATGGCTGTAGAGTCACACACATGTGCTCACCGCTGTTGCTTAAAAGTGCAGTACAGTAAAATCTCTTTTGAGAAACAGATTCACTTTGTGGTCAAGAGTTGCTTTTTCCAGCTTCGTCTTTCAGCCATGGTCAAGCCTTGTTTTTCTCCTAGGGATCTTGAGGAAGTTACTCATGCTTTTATCTTTTCTCAGCTTGATGACTGTAACTCATTATATTCTAGGATCAGTAAATCCCTGGTATGCAGGTTGCACTTGGTTCAGAATGCTGCTGCTTGTTTTTCAGTTGGGACAAGAATGTCTGCCTCTGTATGTCCAATTTTAGCCTCTTTACACTGGCTACCAGTTAGCTTTAGGCTTGGTATGCCCCTGCCTATCCCAATTGTGTGTTATACACAAGCCATCCAGAGAGCTTAGATTTACTAGTCTGTTGTCTTTTGTTGTCCGTCGCACTAAGTGCAAAACTAAGGGGAACAGGGCTTTTGCAGCTGCTGCACCTCATCAGAGGAATTCTTTACATAATTACATTAAGAAGCCCCCATCAATTGAACTGTTTAAAACTAAATTGAGAAAACGCATTTCTATTCTCTAGCTTTCTGTGACCTTCAGTGATACTGATGTTCCCCTCGTCTTAATCATTTGCTTGTTTCAATTAACTGCTGGTTGTATTGTGTTTTATTGTATTTCATTCTATTTATTTTTATTGTATGTTTTAATGTAAAGCACTTTAGCAACAGCATTGCTGATGTTGTTTTAAAAGTACTCTATAAATAAATTGACATTGACATTGCTGTCATTCCTAAGCAGCTCCTAAACAATCTTTTTGGTATACCCTTTAAAGCTGAAAGCTACCCTTCAATCATATAATAATTGCTTTGTTTTAAATCCATTGTGGTGGTGTACAGAGACAAAATTATGAAAATTGTGTCACTGTCCAAATATCTATGGACCTGGCTTTTAGTGAAATGTAGTTCATATTGCAACTTTGTATTTGATTTGAATTGTAACTCTAAAAAAATCCAGTTATTTTTATTATTCATCAAACATCCCCAGGCTAAATATTGCACTCCACCCATAAAAATAAACAAAAACATGGGGTGAATGTGGAAACTCCACACAGATAATTCAAATGCAGCCTACCAGAGCTCTCTATTTTGCCTGCATTTGTTATTTTTGCTCCACTATACATAATTCCTCATATGTCAGGCTTCAGAATTTACCTTATATATTATATGATTAAAGGATTTTCTAAAATATTTTGATATAATCTAACAAACACATTTTTTGTTTGTATCATCAATATCGTTTTTCTTTCCTCAGAGACCTTGAAGAGATTGAAATACCTGATACTCACTCGCGAATGTTCACCCGTCTGAAGAACCTCACACACATGTAGGTTGTCTTTTGGTATTCTTTCTTTTTCTTCCAATTTTAAGATTTTTTTAAAAATAGCTGTATTGAAAATTTTGATACTTGAAGATGGCATGGTGGCATGGAATTCAGCACTGCTGCCACACAGATCCTGGGTTGAAATCCCATGCCCAGCCACCATCTTATGTATAGTTATCCATTTTCTTTGTGTCTCCATGCCTTTTTCTTTCCAATCCCTAGGATGTACATGTTAAGTTAATTGACAAGTGTAAATGATCCAGTGTGCATGTATGGATGACTGGAACCTGCAATGAACTTGCACCCTGTTGCAGGTTAGCTCCTGCTTTTTCTGTCATTCTTGGAAATTGACTGTGTTTTATGAGGGGAAAAATAGTTTAAAAGATTTTAGCATAAGGTTGCAACATAACAAAATGTGACAAAAGTGAAGATGTCTGGACACTTTCTGAAGGCACTGCATAATATTCTAATAATAATAATTACATGGACATGGATAATATGCCTTTAATAGTCACGAGTATTTTAGAATTGGTGTTTATTTTTTACAAAAGCAATTATTTATACAGCTTCAGCACATACAAGTTAAGTGACTTGCTGAGGGTCACAATTGTTAACATTATTGGGAGCATAAAAAACTTTGTGGTTTCCAGTCCTAATCCGAACATGTGAGACTACTTTGATTGTAACTGACTAGTCATCTTAATAAAATAAAGTATGTTGTCATAAGCGAGAATCATTTAGCATGTCACTTCTCTTCATTTCACTTTATCAGAGGCTGGAACTCAACACAGGGCCTCCAAGTCAGTTTTACTAAAAGGAATCTATTTCTAATTAGGAAACTCATTATTTAAGGCCAGCCTCTCCATGTGAGGACATGAAATGGAGATGGGTTAAGACCTTGGTCGGTTATCCCCTGGTGACCTACAGTATGTGCTTTATGGAAATGGAATAACTCCTCATTTGAGCACACATGTCCTGACTCACTTTGGAGTGACCTTACAAGAAGACTAACAAACACTGTAACGTGTTTGTCTCTCTTTCGTCAGTTACTTCAAGACATTCCAGTACTGCCGACTGGCACCTCATGTCAGGAGCTGCAAGCCAAACACAGATGGCATCTCTTCACTGGAGGACCTGCTAGCCAGCATTATTCTTAGAGTTTTTGTTTGGGTCATTGCTACGCTTACTTGTGTTGGCAACATTTTTGTCATTTGCATGCGCTCCTGCATCCGTGCAGAGAACCAGCTGCATGCTTTGGGAATCAAGTGCCTTTGTGGTAAGTTTATTAAAAGCATTCATTCACTGATTATAAGGTGTACTCTGTTCAGCTCTCCCTCAACCCTGTTTAGTATCCCAATCTGTGCTGCCTAAAAACAAGCCCACAGCATTATGCTACCACCACCATACTTCACTGTTGGAGTGGTATTGCATAGATGAAAAGCATCTGGTTTACTCCAGACATGACACTAATCTTGGTTTCATCAGACCAGAGAATCTTATTTCTCCCAGTCTGAGAATCCTTTTCGCGCCTTTTTGCAATCTCTAAGCAGGTTTCCATGCATTTATTTTAATGAAGAGAGGCTTCAGCATAGCCACTTTATCATAAAACCAAGATAGTTGGTGTGTTGCAGTGAGGAGAAGTTTCTCCCATCTCCACACAGGTTCTTTGTAGCTCAGCCAGAGTGCCCATCAGGTTCTTGGTCACCTCTCTTACCAAGGTCTTTCTCCCACAATCGCTCAGATTAATGGTTGTTCAGTCTTATTCTGTTTAACAGTTATGGAGTCCACTGACCTCTTGGGAACCTCCAATGCTGCAGGAATTGTTTGTAGCCTCAGATCTGTGATGATGCAACCCTGTCTCTAATCTTTGCAGACAATTCCTTTAATCTTTGGTTTTTGCTCTGACACACATTGTCAGCTTGGAACATCTGTAGACAGGTGTGTGCCTGTCTTAATCATGTCCATCATGGGTGAATTCTAAACAAGGTGTGGAAACATCTCAGTGGTGATCAATAGAATAAGGAGCACCAAAGCAAAGGGTCTGAATGCCTGTGTCAATGTGAAGTTTCACTCCTGAGGGAATGACACAAGGCTGCAAAATGTGAAAAAATGAAGGTCTGAATACTTTCAGAATCTATTGAATGTGTCGTCATAAAAGCTTGTTTGTATGTGCATATGCATGTAAATAACAAATTATTGTCAGTTACGTTGTATAAATAATAACATAGTAAAGACAGTAGAAGATTAGACATGAAAGGGTTTAATATTTTACTTGATGAATAATTTAACATCACTAATGCCCCATCCATTTTTAATCCGTCTATTTATTTCAAGGTTTTGAGGGAATTGCGTTGACAGTTTAGACATTTTAATTTCTTTGGTTGCTTTTTGCTCCCATCCAGGTGCAGATTGCCTTATGGGAATATACCTGTTCTTTGTAGGAGTTTTTGATGTTATGTACAGAGGTGAGTACAACCAACATGCCCAATACTGGATGGAGAGCACAGAGTGCAGCTTTGTGGGATTTCTGGCTATGCTGTCCAGTGAGGTTTCCGTCATGCTTCTTACATATCTGTCCGTGGAGAAGTGCCTGGCCATTACATTCCCTTTTAATACCATGAGACCAGGTCGCTGCCAGACTCTCATCATCCTACTGTCTATCTGGACTGCGGGCTTCATCATTGCATTCATTCCACTCCATAACTATGAGTATTTTGGGAATTATTATGGCCGAAATGGAGTTTGCTTTCCCCTTTACTCTGATGAGACTGAAAAACCAGGAGCTAAATACTACTCTGTTGGCATATTCCTTGGTAAGAATTTACTTTTTTTACTTTGCTACTCATTAAAAAAAATCTAATTTCAAAAGCATTTTATACATTGCAGTTAATAGTTCTATACTGGAATGCAAAAAAATTAACATGGAGTTAGATTCATGTAAAAAGGTTTGTGTGCGATAAGCTCAAATTTTGTAAGAGTGCGTTGTATTTTGAGCTCAAGTGATACATTTTGTAAGCATGCATAGCACATTTTGAGCACAAACAATACAATACAATGCAAGTGTTTGTAGGACATTTTCATTGTGTCACATTTTGAGAGTAAATGATACATTTGAAAAGCATGCATAGGACATTTTAAAGTGACCGAACCACATTTTGAGTATATGTTTGAGCATAAAAGTAAAACTAAAAGTGCAAAAGTTCGCTGAAGACACTGCTATTGTGGGCTGCATCAGGAGTGGGCAGGAGGAGGAGTACAGGAAGCTAATCAAAGACTTTGTTAAATGGTACGACTCAAACCACTTACACCTGAACACCAGCAAGACCAAGGAACTGATTTTAGGAGGCCCAGGCCCCTCGTGGACCCCGTGATCATCAGAGGAGACTGTGTGCAGAGGGTACAGACCTATAAATACCTGGGAGTGCAGCTGGATGACAAATTGGACTGGACTGCCAATACTGATGCTCTGTGTAAGAATGGACAGAGCCGACTATACTTCCTTAGAAGGTTGGCGTCCTTCAACATCTGCAATAAGATGCTGCAGATGTTCTACCAGACGGTTGTGGCAAGTGCCCTCTTCTACGCGGTGCTGTGCTGGGGAGGCAGCATAAAGATGGAGGACGCCTGACACACATTGTCAGCTTGGAACTTCTGTAGAGAGGTGTGTGCCTGTCTTAATCATGTCCATCATGGGTGAATTCCAAACAAGGTGTAGAAACATCTCAATGGTGATCGCCTGGACAAACTTGTTAGGAACGCAGGCTCTATTGTAGGAATAAAGCTGGACAGTTTAACATCTGTAGCAGAGCGACGGGCACTAAGCAAACTTCTGTCAATCATGAAGAATCCACTGCATCCACTTAACAGTGTCATCTCAAGGCAGAGGAGTAGCTTCAGTGACAGATTTTTGTCACTGTCTTGCTCCACTGACAGACTGTGGACATTGTTCCTTCCCCACACTATGCGACTCTTCAATTCCACCCAGGGGAGAAAATGCTAACCTTATTCAAAGTTATTGTCTGTTTTGTATTACTCTTTAATTTATTTATTTTTTTTGTATTAGTATACTGTTGCTGGATTATGTGATTTTCCCCTTGGGATTAATAAAGTATCTATCTATCTATCTATCTATCTATCTATCTATCTATCTATCTATCTATCTATCTATCTATCTATCTATAAGCATTTTGTGGTCATGTAATTTTTCTCAGTGTTGTTGCGGAGCTCTACTGCCAAAAGCCCATGAGTGAGGAAAAAACATTTTGTAAGTGTAGACTACATTTTGATTCTGTACACTTGAATTTTGACTTTGCTCTTGTGATTTGGAGTCACAAACATGGCAAAAATGGGTGTGAGGTTTCCAAAATATAGCCTAACAGCAGAACCTTCACTAGCTAGCCCAAAAGGGGCTCATACTAATCTGGCTACTCCTCGCTGCTATCTGTTGGCTTCAGCTTAGAAAACCCCAAACAATGAAAACTAGCTACATAACTAGAAAAGTCCCAAAATTAAGCAAAAAAGCACCACAAGAAGGAGGATGACCCTAAACTCCTGGCTTGCACACAAAAGGGAAACCAAAGTATCTTTCTAAATGGATGATTTATTTATCATAATAGAGAAGTATAACATGAATGCTCAAAAAAGCAAAAAGGAGTTGCCTGGAAGGAAGTGCCAGGCAAACAAGTCCCAAAACGTAAATCAATATCAGAATCTACAAAAAGTGCAGAAACATATGTTAAAAGACATTGTGAGTATATCCACAAAAAAACAATGCTTACAAACAACTTCAAACCTCTTCAGTACTTAATTGCAGGGTCTTGCTTCTGACTGGAAATAAATGGCCAGTAGTACTAAAGGAAAAAAAAAAAAGAAATATAAAAACTCAAAATTAACAAGAAAAACGATAATATATGAAATATACATAAATCTAAACTGATACATAACACTTGTGTAGCATTATAGACTAAGTAATCTAAGCAGGAAAGCCCAGGGGTAATGGTGGATCTTTACTCTTCTAGCCAATGGGAATTGTCGTTATTAACCAGCCAATTACAAGACACACCTCCTTCCCCACCTCCAAATAGTAATGTTTCTAGACTCAGTAATAGATTGTATGCTCCACCACATACTACCCACAAGCTCCACCTTGTCATGCTTTGTAGGAAAGCGCAAATGATTTTATAGAATAACCAGGAGAAAAGACATAGTCAAAGTACAAAAAATATATCAAATACCAAGAGATCAGAAATACAACAATCAAAACCAAATTATGAGACTAGAATCAGAGTTGAAAATACCAAAAACTAAGGTATTTAGCTAGTAGATTGTTAAACAAAGGAAATAGCAAGAACTTTTTTTTTTCTTGAATCCATGGACTTGGATAAGATACATGACCACACAGTGATTTTTTTCCTATTGGGCTGTGATTGATAGTTCACAACCTCAAAGGACATGTCCATAATAATGGAAGCCAAAAAATGGCTGCAGAAATGTTCCAAAATATTTCACAACAATAAGACAAAGCTCTAAAGCAAAAAACTAATGTCATTAACAAAATCTCAGAGGCAGAAAACTCCCAGATTCATACCTAAAAGGCCTGGAAAAGTTGGGAAAAAATGAACTAAGACAAAATATACAACATTCTTCACTAAGCAACAAATAATTTATACTTACAAAATGTCTTACTTTTATAATAACACTGGCAAAAATCATGTGATTACAAAATATATCACTCACACTTGTATTCCAGTTCTCATATGTGTTTTAGAATATATCACTCACATTCAAAACGTAACATTTGCTTACAAAATGAGTGGTGATTGAACACAGACCTTTGACAGCAATCTTACAATTACAAGAATTTAAAAACCTTTGTGTGAATGCATTTTAAGTATCTTTCATTTACATTTATTTGCATGTACTTAGCAGACACTTTTATCCAAACTGACTTAAAAAGAGATCAACAAAACTGAGTAAACATCAGTCTGCTGGACTGTTTGTGAACAAGTATTACTGGACAAGATTACAAAACTGATCATTACAAATGAAGAGTTTAGAACAAAATGTAAGCGAGTTACAATTCCTACAAAACCTAACAAAAAAATTAGATAGAACTTCGGCAAACAAAAGTGCCTTCAAATGCTTCTTAAGCACATTGAGGGACTCAGAATTTTGAATGGAAGTGTCCAGCTCATTTCACCGGCCAGGAGCTACAAACAATAAGAGTCTAGACTGAGATTTGATAACACACAGGGGTGACGCCACTCAACAGCAATCCTGCTTCTGCTCACTCATTTCATCTAGGGTACTGCCAGAGCTGCAGGGAGCTGAAGTCTGTTCATATGTAATGTGTTCGTATGTAATGCAACATTCCCAAACCTGAGTAATCCAGTCACAGGAATATACATACATAGTATATATTATAATATAGTTGAGCTCACTTCAGAATAGATTTGCAGGAACATTGGTGACGACAGATTTTGGGCCTGCTGAATCATGAGAAGTCTGCATGAAAACTTAGTTACACTAGGGAAAGCTCCTCAATGCTACCAGAAGACGTTTGTGCCCTGGCCAGGTAACCCAGAAGTACTTGTAAAGGCTTAATCAAAAGGATCTCCTCATCAGGGGTTAAAAGGCCACTAGAGTCATTATATGGGTGGGTTGGAGTTGAGAGGAATCCATTGCTAATGGCTTGACAGGAAAAGAGGCTAGAGGTGAACTACATAAGAGGTAAACAGGAAGAGATTTTTATTATTTTCAACCTGAGTTTTTACTGAGCATTTCTTATGATTATTCACCTGCTTGGTTAATAAAACCACTATTCTTTTGTTACTTTTGTTCTTCTGTAACCTGTACTTATATACATACATTATATAAATATTGTGTTTGTCCTCAAAATTAGTGTTTGCAGGTTACAGTTCATAAAGTTTTTCTTGACTTTAGAAAGTTGATTGCTTTGTTCTTTTTTGTTCTTGGTAGGCTTAAATGTACTGGCCTTCTTGGTTATCCTCCTGTCCTATGTTACGATGTTCCTGTCTATCCGCAAAACTAGCTCGCGCACCTGCTCTAAGAAAAGACAGTTGAGGAATGATGTGGCCATTGCTCACCACTTCTTCTTCATTGTCTTCACTGATGCCCTCTGCTGGATCCCCATCTTCATCCTTAAGGTGCTGTCTCTTCTGCAAGTGCAGATTCCAGGTAAAACGTAATAGACAACAATAAATGTAACATTTTGGAAATTTTGATCTCCAATGGTGACTTGTTCGATGATGTCAACTTCAGTGATATTTTGAAGCATTTGCGTAATTAAAGATTTACAAAGTTCTTAGATCTCATTAAATATGCCCAACCTCTCACGCAAACAGGGCAATTTGTTACTGTGAGCAAAAAAGTGTGTACTTCACCTGTGTGTCTGACTTCACAATATTGATTGCATGAGGTATTTGTTGAAGGGAGAGTATCTGGCAGTGAATAAGATTGTGGTCTGAGACAAATACTTGACTGTCCACTACCTAGGAGCTTTTCACTCCTTGAGCCTGTGTGATTTTTGTCTATGTACTCCATTATTTTCTTCTACATCCAAAAGACATGTGCCTTAAAGGCGTACTCCACCCCAAAATGATACCTTTTTTCCTCATGTACACTTACTGGATAAATTATTAGGATCACTGTAGTAATACCAGCTAGGACCTCATTTTTGCTATCAAAATAGCCTCAGTTCTGCATGGCATGGATTCCACAACATGTTGGAAATATTCGTTTGAGATGCTGGTCCATGTTCACATGATCGCATCATACAGTTTAAGCAGATTTGTCAGCTGCACATTCTTGCTGTGAATCTCATGTTTTACCACATCCCAAAGGTGTTCTACTGTATTCAGATCTACTGACTGGGAGGGCCACTGAAGAACGCTGAGTTAATCATTCATGTTATTGTAACCAGTTTGAGATGTCTTTTACTTTGTGACATGGTGCATTATCATGTCACAAAGCAGAACTAATCATGCTAGATCTAGCCTTTAAAAAAGGGTAAATCATGTCCATGAAGGGATTCACATGATCAGCAACACTGCGCAGTAAGGATGTGCCATTTTTGCAATGATTGATTAATGATTCAATGATTGATTGTATTAATACGCCGAAAGTGTGCCAAGAAAACATTCCCCACTCCATTACACTACAACCACCAGGCTGGACTGTTGTAACAAGTAAGGTTAGGTGCATGGATTCATGCTGTTAGTGCCAAATTCTGACCCTATCATTTGTGTGTGTCTTAGCAAAAACTCGCAATTCATCAGACCACTCTATGTTTTTCCAGACTTCAACTTTCTGGTTTTGAGCCTGTGCCCACTGCAGCATCAGCTTTCTCTTCTTGGCTGACAGAAGTGGAACACGACATCAATCAATCAATCAATCAACATTTATTTATATAGCACATATTCATACAAAAAAATGTAGCTGAAAGTGCTTTACAAAATGAATAGAAAAATAGAAGACACAATAAAAGATAAACATAAGTCAACATTAATTAACATAGAATAAGAGTAAGGTCCGATGGCCAGGGTGGACAGAAAAAACAAAAAAAACTCCAAAGGCTGGAGAAAAAAATAAAAAAAATAAAATCTGTAGGGGTCCTCTATTGTTGTATAGATAAAAAGAGATCTTTATTTTTTTTCCCCAGGGGAAAATTTGGCTTTTTACAGAAGCTTCTTAAATAGATAGACACATACATATGTAAATAAATAAATAAATACACACACACTTTGGTCTGGAATGACTATAAAGCAGAGAGAGAAAAGGAGACAGGACTATTCCTTATGGTACTCCGGTGTTGCTCATATTCGTATCCAGGGCTACATTGGCTCATCCAGCTGCATATCTCTGAGTTTACCCTTTAATAGGGGTGGCTTGATGGTATTGAAGGCACTGGAGAAATCAAAAAACAATCCTCACAGTGCTGTCAGCGTTGTCCAGGTGCTAATAAGCCTGGTGGAGCAGATAAGATAATTGTATCCTCCACTCCAATCTTTGTCCAACAGGCAAACTGCGGTCGGAACAGGTGGTCTACCTGTATCCCATCTGCCTCTAAGTTCAAAATGCTATGCATGCTGAGAAGCTTTTCTGCTCAGCACAGTTGTGCAGAGGGATTATCTGAGTTACTGTAGCCTTACTGTCAGTGCAAAACTGTTTGTCCACAGGCAGTGCTGTGCACAGAACTGCCACTCACTGGATATTTTTTGTTTGCTGCACCATTCTGAATAAATCCTCTAGAGACTGCTGTATGTGGAAATCCCAGGAGATCAGCAGTTACAGAAATATTCCAACCAGTCCATCTGGCACCTTCAATCATGCCACAGTTGAAATCACTAAGATCACATTTTTTTAATGTGAAAATTAACTAAAGCTCCTGACCTGCGTCTGCATGATTTTATGATTTGTGTTGCTGGCACATGATTGGCTGATTAGGTAATTGCATAAATAAGTAGGTACACAGGTGTTCCTAATAATTTGTACAGTGAATGTAGTTTTTAGTGATGGACAAGTAAATATTTTAATGTCATGTTTTCATACAGAATGGAGATAACAACATTTTTGATATAACAGGTGTCTATAGTGACCATTACTAGACAAGAGCAAATAATTTCAAATATATCCATGAAAAACTCTCACGTTACTTGTGTTGCAAAATCACGTCACATCATCCTATCAATTTCTCAACAACATCCTAAAATAAAATATTGTTAAATAAACCTCATCCAGAAAACTCTATTGTGAATAAAAATGAAAAGCATTCAGACAAGAAGGAGCGTTTGAATTGTAGGCCAACCTGCTGTCATTACATTAACAGTATATTCATATCCACAGGTGTAAAACTGTGTGGGTGAATTGACCACTTGTTTGTTGATCAGCACTTCCTGAAAATGCCTTCACTCGCTTTTCCTTAACTTTTAATCTTTAGTCTCTCTGTGCACACTTTTTGTCAATATAATGTCAACCATAATGATAGCCAATGAATAAGCTGTTGCTGGGCAGGACTCCTGACCAATGTATGAGACAGGGAGGTGGGTCTACAATTTAAATGCTTGGGTGCATCTAAGCACTTTTTAGTCTTTTTAACAATATTTTAGTAAAAAATGTGTTTGGGACATTGTCAACATACATCTGGAGATATGGATTATGTGACACAAGTAACATGAGATTTTTTTATATGGACAATATTTTTCTGATTTTTTTAAATATTGTTTTCTGTTGTCCAGCATTGGCCACCAGACTCCTATCATACCAAAAACTTTGTTCTGCATGAAAACATGAGATTCAAATTTTTCTTGGCCAACATCACACACTACATGGGGTAAGTAATATATAGTTAAAATGTAAAAAAAATGTTTTTTGGACAGAATATTTCTAAAAATTTAATTTTTCGTTCTAAATTGTTTGTTTCCACCATGTGCCCAAGGCTGTCAGAACAAGTTTCAGCTCCCTGTAGCCTTGATTTTGATTAACTTGAGTCTGAAAATGTTATGTTATCAACACAGTGAGAACTGAGACCATTCAGGAACTACTGTATTTACTATCTGAAGTGGTGCATGGAAAAAAATTATCTGGTCTACATGTCATTGGCAGTAAAAGTTTTATTACTAATTAAAGAATCAAAAATGTTATACTACACTTTATTTTATTATTATGAAAGCACGTCATTAAAGGCTGTGCAGAAAATGGTCTTCACCACCAAGGAAGCAAAGCTCCTTGTGACATAAAATATTTCTGACAACAGACAATTTATCATCATATCATCACCTTTTCATATTTTTACAGTTTTTCTCAGTTGCTTTGGTGCATTTCTCACAACAGAATTGCAGTTCTCAAAACTGCTCGTTCAACTCCCACAACCTTTAGTGAGTTGTGCACATCATAACAGCAATTTCTTGGTGTTTTTGTCATTTTGCAATTGCTTTAGTTCACTCAGGCAGATGCTTATGTGCAATTCTCAGCTATATCATGCATCAGCGGTTGCTTATGTCATGATGATCAAAAAGCATTGTGTAGCCCTCTTTTGCATAGTCTTACACTCCAGACAAACTTGTCATTTTTTCACTGTGTAAGTCATTGCAGTCAAAAGTGTTCAACATGATATCATTGGCTGTCAAGTGTATTTTATAGGTTTCTACAAAACTTTTTTTGGTTTGTATTCACAATACTGATGATTCCTGCACCACCTTAAATTGCTCTCAGGTGACACATTATTCGGGGCAGGTGTGAGATCTTAGATCAATCAAGCAACTAATTACTGAGCAGTCCCCTCAGTTGCTTTGGTGCATTTCTCACAACAGAATTGCAGTTCTCAAAACTGCTCGTTCAATTCCCACAACCTTTAGTCATGTGGCCCAATATACAGAATCAGCAGCAATTGTAGAGAGCATTTAGAGTTTCAGTATGTATATATTGTTTTCGATGTTGTAATTTTTTTCCCTTCATTTCATATGTTATGCATAAAGTATTGAAATGCATTTTTTTGCTAGACTCCAAGTGCAGTGCATGGTATGTCACCATATACCTGTGCAATCAATAAAATATTCTTCTTGAATCAACCTCCAGCAATCTGTGTTTTGTATTTTTATGTTTCCTGCCCATGTCATTCAGATGTTTTGTGCTCAGAAAATGTTTAGATTGTGCCAATTTTATATTGATAACATGACTTTACATTTTGGCTGTCATGTCCGTAGACGATGATTCATGGACTTGGCATTTTGATAGCACTGACATATTCAGCGATGTAAATACTTGCTTTTGAGGCATGGATTAAGGATTTTGAAGAGGTTACCTGCTTTTGCTGGTCATCCATGATGTTTTGCCATTTGCACTAAGTGTTTTGAGAAATGAACTCGCTGTTATGCAAATGTTAAGTCTGTTGTGAGAAATGCACCAAAGCAACTGAGAAAAAGTGTAATGCAGTAACATTATATATATGCTAAACCTTCTAATAGTCTTTTACTCTTCCTCAGGGACAGTAACATCTTGGGTGGCCATATTCATTCTACCCATCAACAGTGCTTTGAACCCCATCTTATATACCTTGACCACCAGTTTCTTCCGGGAGACAGTCAAATCATCACTTTCAAGAGTGCACAGAAGGAACATCGACAGCTTGTCAAAGCACACTTCTTCACTAAAGCTCAATTTTCTTAAATCGTAATGTTGGCTGGTCATTTAGAAACTTAGAACTGTTCATTGTGATTCAGTAGGCACCCTGATGCAAAAAAAGTGGTGCAGTCTCATGTTTCACTGATGAATGGCACATTGAGAAGCAATGTTTGCTTATTATGGTGTTTTAGAAGGCCTACCAGATACAAGACTACAAAACAAATTAATCGATTGTTTCTCAGAAGAAGACCAGGTCTGTACTACTTGAACTTTGGTCCTAGAGGATGGGGTTGCCCTCATACCTTAGTTGAGTGATGAAACATTACTATTCTACACACAAATAGAATTTGTGACTGAACATAACTTCTCCTAGAAAAAGCAGTTCAATTTTTCTAAAGACAGACCTGGCGGAGCAGCATGACTTGGTATGCAGATGATTCGGTTTGCCTGTTCCTCATGCTCAAGACCATCAGTAATTATCCTAAATCATGAAATAATTATACTGCAAATACAAAATACCAAGAATACCTTGATGATAACTTTGTCAGCTGTATTATCAACTGCGTTTGACAAGTGGGACACACAAACTTATTCCATCCTATATTGTCTGTTGTGACAGTGAGATAATGCTGAAAGTTATGGTTGCATGAAGGTTTATTTGTTTTGTTGAGAAGATTCTGAGAGGACAAAAGGAATAATACCACAGGAGTGCTGTCAGATCATGTAACTGACCTCCACCATTCCTATGTCTATGATTACCAACATACAGTAAGTAGTAATATTATCCATGAACTGAAAACTAATATCAAGCTCAGCATCCTTTATGACATCTGACATTGTTATCTCAGTTATCAGATGCCACTGGCACTTGCCTTTAATTCTTACATGGCACAGAGTCCAAGCAGTGGGTATCATGGTGTATATGAATATGCCTCCAGTTATAACTGCAGTTTGACAGCGTGAGAAATCCTACCACCATTGTATTACTTTTTATTTTATGTCTGTTATTTGTACTTTTCAAGTAGGGCAGCATTCCACTATATGAAACCATATGATGACATCAATCCATCATGTATAGGACCTCAACTACAGTGTGCTTCATGTCATCTACAAACCATTTCCCCCTTACTGGAGCATTGGAACATTTGTTTAGTTGCATCTTTAATCAGGTTAAAGAGTCCAGTGTTTTCTTTACTAAACAGCAAGGTTTTATCCAGTACACACCACTATGGACCAATTAAAATGTCTTTGTTCTGTTTTAGAATCTAGGCTCTGGCCTTAGTGGACCTGGAGTAAGTGGGTTCAATAATAAATAATGAATGTTTTTTGTAATTACTTTATGTTCATATGCCATCTTTCATACCAATTGGACAAGAACATCTATCATGCTTTTATATTATTTCTTATACTTTGCAATACTCTATTTGAGTAAAAGGACAATTTACTTGACAGGATTGAGTGTTAATGGACACAGGCACACCACAGCTAGAAAAGGCAGTAAATAAAAACATAAACTGGTGTGCCAAGGGAAACAAGTGGCGGGAACAGTAAACTTTCAACAATAATTGGCAAGTATAGATGTTTCAAACTTACTGTATATCAAATAAAAGTTACAAAAAGTAGTAAAGAACAGTGATGTTTATGGAATACCAATTCTGGTGGAGCTTAGTGTCTATAGATGGTAAGAAAGGGCAAAGCCAGCCATGAAATGAGTTGTGCAGGAAGTGTGCATGTTTGTTTGCTTATGTGTTGGTGTGTGAGATAGAGCAAGAGCGAGCACAAGTCAGAGATATGATCAGGCACATAAAGACCACTCTTTGTGACTCCTAGGAGATCTGCACCTCTGCTTATGTTTTATCATGTGAAAAGCTTTTGAGAACACCTGTCCTTAAAACATACTCTCCTTTGACCAAATGCGATTATCCTTTTCTATAAACTTCAGTTATATGACACATCCCTGTCACTACTTGTGTTTAGCTATTCTTACACCTGCCAAACATTAGGGTTGTACATTTCACTGTTGCAAGGCACTTGCACTCAAACCTACAGTTCACTAGCATGAGATTTCACCCAGGTATGACTATCACTGTAGCTTATTTCTTACACCCTTGATCGGCTAATCTGTAAAAAGGACTCATGTTCTCGACTCTCAGAAGACCAAATAGAACAAAATGTAAAATTAGAAAAGCAGGGTTAATAACTTTGAATCGTTAAATATTATAACTAATACCATAAACAAATGCAAAAAGGGATGTGGCCTTTTATACCAGTACATCCTGGATTATCCAGATGTATGTGCGTTGATTCCAGGTGGCCAATATTCTTAGTAGTTACTATGCACAGAATCTCTGGTCAGGTCATCATCTCCAGTCATCTCTTTCTGGTCAATTCCCTCTCTATCCAGATCTTTGTCTGGTCTCCTATCTTACTGATATCTTATTGGTCCTGTCCCATTTCATTGTCTGGGCTCATATTTCTTATCTGTCCCTCTTCTACAATGCTTTCTTCCTAGAAGAGGAAGGATTACTCATTCTTCTGAATCCTACCCACCTTAAACAAAAAATAATTCTTTAATTCTAAATCTTCAGGCTTTCTTCCTGGGGAAAACACTAACAATTCCTAAACAGTTTCCCCATCTCTGATATTTGGAGCTCTTACAAAAAGGTCTGCGGTTCTCACATTACAGATAGAATGCAGAGGCTTCACTATTCAGCAAGTCACTTGTGAACTACGTCAGAAATAGCAGCTTCACACTCAGCAGGGTTTATAGCAAAACATCCTGAATCATCACTTAACACAGTTTTATAATGACTTAAGGGAAGCTTAAGTAAATGTTTGTAACATCATAAAATGGCTGTTCTTCTGAGTAACATATACCTTCCTTAAAATAATGCCTCTTTATATCCTTTTTTAACACTTTTCACTTAGAAGATATTCTAACTTATCAGCCGTTTCTTTCTTTTAAACACCCCTTCAAACCCATCATCTAAAGACATTTAACAGACAGATCATCACAATATATACTCATTTTCATTACATCTCAAATCCGTTGGACTAGGTATGTGGCTGCCGGCACAGAGTTGGGGAAAGTGAGAGTTGCCTCTGATCGTAAGTGAGCATTGTAAAGCAGAGCTCGTGGCATTAAGGTGTTGACTGGGGACAAGGTAGAAAAAAGGTCATTGGAGCAGCTAACAGCATTAGTGATGATAAAACCACAGCTGAATAAATAAATACATAAAATGATGATCTGTGAACATATAATTTTGTCATACAGGACAGTATTATAATACATTTCTGTACAAGTTAAAATAATACTCAACACTGAAAGCAGAGCACAAATGACTATAACAGTCAGCATATCACAATCTCAATCCAAGAAAGTAGAATATAGTTCTTCAGATTGATGTGGCCACAAACATTAGAATTTTCATTATTTGTTCAATGTGCAAAATTCTAAATTGTACTTACATAATTAACGTCATTCATGATATTTGCCAATCACAGATAAATTTGCAATTCTTGTTACAATCCTGATGCTTTACTGCCCAACTGAATTGAAAACAATTGGCTCAGAGGAAGTTACAGGTTTTTTTTGTTTTTTTTTTACTGGAAGTGACTTTTCTGTAAAAATGTTTCAAGTGAAAGTGGCTAGAAATAAAAACACCTACAGTATTTGTTTAACGTTTTTGTTTGAAACCAACAGCCATTTTCTAGGAATGGAAGTAATTATTAAAGTACTGTCAAAAACCTGGTGTGCCCACTCAGTGATAGCCCATTCATCTTTGGAGTCCTTCATCTAATGGTCACTTATACTGTGTTTACTTTGTTTAAGTGGTTCTAATGTGGGTTTGGTTATGTATAAATCTGGTCCATCACGCACTTATTCTGTGTCTCTTTGTTAAAGTGATTATTATGTTGTTTTTTATAAATAGATGTGCTCCATGGAGTGTAGCCATGAAGCCAATGAAACGGATCAGAGTATGAACAAGACTACATGTCCCACAGGGACAGATTTTCTATTACTTACAACACTACTGTTATAATGAATTGCAAATAAAATATTTTGGATTTTGGAGTTTCCTCTTTCCATGGTGTTCATTATTCAAGTTTTAATAGACAATGGTTAAGTCTGTTTTTAAAAGTTTTTAAAATTTGTATATGCAAAATAATAAAGGCTGTATTTCTGCTTTATCATGCCACTATTGACTTGATAACTGTAAGACAATTTTAATATTACAATTCATTAAAGGCAGTGCAACTTACATAGAAATATTTTTGCAGTTGGCATACAGATGTCTTTTTTAGAGAATAAGTAGTCAATAAAAACAAGATATGTAGGCCAGCCAGCCAACCAATTATTGTTTTCTACCAGCCTTCCTCCTCTAATCTTCACTGCTATCTCTTTAATGCCTTGTCACCTATTTCCTTTTTTCATTTTTAAGACAATGCTTTATGGCTTGAAAAGTGACAAGTGTTTTGTAAAAGAGGTCAGGCAGACACAGCCTTATTACTTTTCCCCAAATACTGTGCATCTTCTCATGGGAAGAGTGTTATATATGGAGTCAGAAAGTCTCCACAAAGTCTCCACAAGCCATGCCGGGTCTCCTCTGCCTTCATAGAATGCGCCTCATCCCAAAAATGTCTCAACTGCCAACTCTACTGGCCTGCTCAAGCTAACAATCTTATATATAAACATCTACGCATGGAAGTGTGCGTGTTTGCCCGGCCCAGAAGTGAGAGGTGGAGTCAGGGTAAGGGCTCCACCTCTGAGGAAACAGAAAACTCACTTAGCCGCTAATAACACAAGCGAGGCCAGCACGTCAGCAAAACGAAACCTCAGAAGAAAGACAAAGTCGCTTATTTGCTAACATCGTCAAAACAGTATCAATTTTTCTTTTCCTCCCACCGATGCACAAAGTGATACAAGTACATTGGCAAAACAAATTCTCTCAGGAGACAGATGCCAAGAGTAGTTCCTTTCAATTACCTGACATCTCTACATTTCAATTTTTTTTCTGATGATTCCAATAGTTTCTAGGACCCCGGCTTTTTACAGCATGGGCTTACACAGCTAGTACTTTATATATCCCAAAATCTCAATGTGCTTCTCAAGGCATAGGAAAAACCATAGAAAACCTATGGCTTGAAAAAATATTCCACCAGATACTCTTTCTATTATAAAAGGAAATCCTGCGACGAGACATTCTCTGAGATAATTTAAAGTTTCCCAAGAGATAATTTCAACTCCTGCGAGACATGAGATTTTGAAAAGTCCTGCCCTCCTCTCAAACATTTACAACCACGCACACGGTACAATCATTTCTCATTCATGTGTATTGTCAGACAAAGTTCATGTGCTCTCATCTCCTATAAATGTTTATGTTTTACACATTTTAATTCGTTTATGAAAAGTCCTCAGTTACATCCTTTAAAGAAGCTTTTCTGGACAGTATTTTTAGACATACAATCTATTTGTTTCCTTCGCTGTGGTCCTTTTATGGACAATCATTTTATATGTTCAAGATGACACATCAAAGACTAAGCGAAGCAGAAAGGGCAGCGTGTCGAAAAGAGGCCCAAAAGCGCTGGAGAGAAAAATTATAGTAAAGATCGCATGAGCACTAACAAACAGAAATTATCAATCAGTGAAATAACAGAACAGCGAAAAGAGATTGAATATATGGATATAGGTGATATGATAGAAGTATGTTGATATTGCTCAGCTTTAAAGTTTAAGTCGGAGACTTGTAGATCATCTAATTCATGTTGGCATCAGAGAAAAGTAGTGTTTCTTCCCAATGAAGAGGCGTATCCGCGAGAATTAAAAGATATGTTGTTTGGTGAAAGTGAAATCCACAAACACTACAGGCAAAATATCCGAATCTACAATAGACTGTTCCCGTTCACTACTACAAGTTTAATTTCGAAGAAACCACAATTTGGTCAGGTTTATATTTATGATCACAGAGAAGCGATGCAACATAGAATCAAAAGAGTTAAATGATCGGACGTATTAGAAATTCTACAACCAATAATGGATACAATTCCATACATCCAAAAGTATCGCACTTTACACAAATCTTCAAAACATGGACAAAGAAGTTTTCTTGGATTTTGGATTTGTTGTTTGGTCAAAATGAAATCCACATACAGGAGCAGCACTGACGTGAAGTGGCTGGTGTGTAGCGCAAGCAAGGGGGGTTGGTGAGCAAAGCGAGCTGGGGCAATGCCCCCAGTCTTTATAAATAAAAACATTTACTAATGATGAGAAATATAATAAATGGCTCAAATGGAGTGAAAAGGAATTGCCTAATACAGGCAATTTTAAGTAATCAAGTCCTGAAATCAAATCCAAATCAGAATTCCAAGACACAAACAAATAAATGCACCAAAACAAAACTCACAATGACTCCAAAAGGCTCCAATACATCACCCCATGCTCTCTTTTTCTGGCTTAAATAGACAGAGAGGAGTCCCAGGAGTGGGGATGTCAGAGTGGGCCCCCCTCTTTGGGTACAACCCACAAAACACAAGGAACAAGAGAGAACATCACATCACACATAGAATTTAATATTTACATCTACTATATAATAAAATGCTAATGCGCGTGTGTGTGTGTATGTGTGTGTATGTAAGCTCCATCTGACCAATCTAATTGGCCAGTTTGGCTTTGAAAGCTCACTCATTCTGATTGGTTAGTTTCACTTTAGTTACTCTGTGGTAAAAGTGATGAGACGATACTATAGAAGTACAAAGTTTAATTCCTGATTGTGACAATTAAATGAAGAATTTCAACAACAATAAACTGTAGTACTAGGGTCTTGTACCATGTTAGCTATTTATGAATGTACTGAGAAGTCAAGCAAAATGACACCTTTCATTTTGCTTGACGTCTCACTAGAACAATGAACTGAATAAGTTACCAGCTGATGTTGGGTAGCTAAATACTATAAATGTGCAACCCAAAAGAATAAGTATCGCTTAACCATAGATGAGCCCAGAAGATGCTCCTCCGACATGCACGTGTGACTGTTGTCAAGAGACTGGAAATTGTCAGGACTTAACAAAGGGTTGAGGTACCAGGCAGTAGCACAATTTAATAAGTAGAATAAATAAATGGGAAAGAAAAATGTGCTTACGGGTGAAAAACACTGCGTGTTTAAACAAAAAGGTGCTTCTAGTAAAAGTTCCATCCTCCTCTGCTACAGATTATCATTGAACACTGACTTCACTTAGCCTCTAGACCCAGATAGGGCAGGGCCTCGTGGGCAGAAGAGGGAACTGGGTCACTTGTCCTACAGTCAGTGAGCCACTGAATTGTAGGTGAAAAAGAAGACAAAATTAAAGACAGTATTATTAACCTTTCTCAGAGTCTTGAAGATAACTCCTTTATTGTCACACACGTGCGATGAGTGGACTGGGTGCTGCAGCCAGAAGACCGCAATGGGGGGCAGTGGGACACATGTACAGTACTAATTTCTCTTCCTTTTCCAGCCTGAGAATGTAGGAGAAGACCTTGGAAGAAGACAATAACTTTCGGAGCCTCCCAGAAGTCCTTTCCCTTCCGCTGCCTTCCCTACAAAAACACCACAATGGTTAAAAGTCAGCACTCAGGTTTGAACCCATGACTGCTGGAGCCACATTAGCTTGCAGAAGCATGGTCTTTTAGAAAAGCATGTGACGACTGCAAAGTTGCACAACATTTGTTATATTTACTTATTTATTTAGCCTTTTAAGTGCGTTCACATATAACACACAAAGCAGCTGTTGCGACAACTCATGTCGGTCTGTTCGCCTGTCTGCAGGAAAGAACTCGATCGCCGTGTACCAGTTTTGTGTAAATGTGACACACTTATTCTTTGAGGAAATTTGTCGACACGATTCAATTTTCGTGGAGATTGCATGAACAGATCGTGCTGTACACAGTTCTAAAATTTCAAAAGCTCTCACTGTAGTGAGACGTCGTGCAAAACGACATCTTTTATTGGTTAACTTTGGATTACAATATGCAAGCTTTCGAAGGCAACTCAGGCCCCTTCTAATGGCTAACATGGTACAACATCCTGGTACTACAAAATTTCATTGAAAAGCATTAGCGGATTTATAAGGTTGTCTCTCATAAAACAGGGAAACGCTCCGAGTTACTTCAGCTACGAATTCATTTACTGGTTCAATTTTCTCTTTACAGCGGTTGCACCAACTTGTCTATTTTGTATTTTACCTGTTTTTCACCTCCGCTAACTGCAGACTGCCTGCGCGGGAAGGATGTCGTTGTCAATGGCTTTTTGCGCGTGCGCGGGGCGGCCATCCTCTAGCGGGAGGTCGAGAAGGGCGCGCGCGGGAAAATCTCTACATTCGCAAGTTGTTTCTGCTTTGTGAAGTCTTCCCAGCGGCCTGAGCACAAACAGAAGAGAAGCAGTGCAGCGGCGTCTCCCTCCTCTGGATGCTTTAAGTCATAACAGGTAAGTTAAAACTCTTTTCCTAACCGTAAAACGCAAGCAAAGAAAATAAAAGATTATCTAGATGTGAATAAAGTACCCTGCGGCGTGTACACCGCTGTGCACTGAGCAAATAAACATTTACTTAGTGTTTTCCTTATTACTAAACCAACCTGACAACTCCATTACTGCAATTTATAATGATTCACTTTTTTACTGACACTTTAATTTACATGGGTGGCGTCCGCGGTGACAGCGACAGTCCCGATTTCAAGCTATGCGTCTTCATATACAACTGAAGAATCTCCAAATGTCCGATTTTAACAGGCAATCCATCTAAAAAATATTGCTATAATGACAGAAGCATCCTTATTATATGTTTAGAATACATTTGTGAAACTTCAAGGGGCACAAAACCCCATATATAAGCCAAACTTAACGCGGTCAAAATGCCGACGGCGAAAGCTTCACTTGTAATGAGTTGAAAAACATCGTAAGGATGACTAGGAAGCCGACAAAGACAGACAGCACTGCCATTTATTTGTTTCCACTTCAAGCACGGTGTGGGCACCTACGCTTTCATTTGTGAAATTGCATTTATTTTTTCAATACCCTGATTTTTCTCTGGTAACGATGTGATAAAACAGCCATTAAACAGAGGAGGATGGGCTTTGTGCCTGGCATACATGCTGCACAAGTGTCCCTGTTTGGGACTTTAAAAATCTGGTCACCCTGTAATTTAACATCACAGTGCCACATTCACCTCATACCCATAATGATCACTTTCTGTAATAAAGTTTGCCTTTCACTTCTGTTATCCCGTAACATTTGTCATTACTGAGCAGATCTGCAAGTCTCATTTCCTGAAAATTACTACAGCCAGACATGCTCAAGCAAATAAAGAATTAATATTTCTCTCTATTGTATAAAAAAAATCTTTTGATGCAACAAGACTTTTTAGGAGAGGATATGAGACTTTTTGGAAAAGGTCCCATGAGATGAGAATATTGCTGTGATATTTTTAAAGGTCACACCCTCATAGCAACCATTTTCAAACAGGACCACGGTCCTCTCACCTTTAAGTCTTGTGAATGCTTTTGTCAGACACAGTTCCTGCGCTCTCAGCTCTTATAAATTTTAATGTTTTCCTCACTTCAAGTTCCCAATTAAAGAAGACATATTATGTTCAAATCTCATTTCATCACGAAGGGTTATCAACAGAAAAAATGAGTACAAGGGCAATCCTAGCACAGAGAAAAGAGGAAGTCAAATGAATTTACGCCAAAAAAGTAAATCAGTTACAGGGCAATGCTTAAATGCGTATGAATAGTCTATGCTGAAACAGTTTATGGTGATTGTGCGGAAGATGAAAACAACAACTTACAATGTCACGAAGAATATCTACAACCAATAACATTGTTTGGTCTTCCACCACACGAATTACTGTAGAAAGAAGGATGTATCCAAGAAAGGTAATGTAGTACATCTTCCGCGGATAACATTACACAACAAAAGAGATCTTGATATGCCATTCGTGTTAAAACGTTAATAGCTTCCTGTTAGAATAGCTTTTGCAAAGACAATTAACAAATCTCAGAGCCAAACATTCAAAAAAGTCGATTTATTTAATAGAGAGAAAGAAACAAAATGCAATCATGGGCAGTTATACATCGCGTGGATGCGAATGTAGCACATGAAAATGAAAATCTGTTTAAATTGTACATGTACATCTCAATATGCAAGCAGGAGAACCACAAAGAGGCTAGCACGTAGTGCTGCCAGGGGGTTGGCAACCGGGGGGGGGTGCAAAGTCCCCTAGTATTTATTTAGTTTAATTTAGATTTTGTTAATTGCCAACTGCAAGATGTTGCTGTGTGTGAATATTGTGTGTGTGTTAGATGCCCATGTGTGAGTGACAGTGGTCCTTGTGTTGGACTAAAAAGAGGATAGAGACTTGTCCACCAACATCTCAGATAAGGAATGGAATTCGGTTATTCTTCACATTCATCGATCAGTGAAAAACATACTGTAATTCATCTTAACATTCTACACTTGACATACTGTATCTCTCCAGTTTAAAATGATCTGAAACGCTGTATATCAGGAATTGGACTCTAATTGTGAAAGATACCATGTAGCCCAAGCCACACAAGTTGTATATTTTGAGGCTGTGTTAAATTAAGACTTTTCTGGGAATATTTACCAATAGAATCACATTTTCAAACATTCCACATCCTCATAAAGCAGCATTTGGAGTAAAATCAAATGTGATTAAACTATTTAGCAGTAAATCTACCATTAACACTGCACGGTTAACATGCTGACTAATTTTGAATAAATGGAAAAATCCTAACGCACTCTTCATAACTTAATACAAAAATAATATCTTACATTACCTAAAACTATCCAAAAAATACACTTTGCAGAATTTCTTTGGTATCTGGGAAGAATTCCTTTATGTTATTCTAGATAAGATTGCTGGGCCTCTGCCAGCTGCTCTTCTTAACGCTTGTGAATTAAACTAATACAAAGAAGCATCCCATAATGAGCCTGTTGTTACTAATTAGCTCTCTACAGTGGGCAGGTATGGAGTTTTGCTGTTGTTTAAGATTAATCAGTCGGAACACTTTCTGTAATTTATTCAATTGACTATGTTTAGATTGGACTGATTTTTTGTCTTTTTATAGCAATGCCTTTGCATGTCAAATTATAACTCTGTTGAAACTCTGTACAACTGCTTGCCCAGGCAATTATCTAAACAGCCAGTTAGCCAGTCTTGCAGGTACTGGTCAGGAGCTTCAGTTAATGTTCAAATCAAACACCAGAAAGTGGAAAAAAATGTGATCTCACTGATTTCTACTGGTGCCAACATGGCTGGTTTCAGTATTTCTGCAACTGATGATCTCCTAGGATTTTAAAAAACATGCAGTGAGTGTCAGTTCTGCAGATGGAAATACCTTGTTGATGAGAGAGGTCAGTGGAGAATGGACAGACTGGTTCAAATACTACTACTACTACTACTACTAATAATAATAATTTATTATTATTATTATTGTTATTATTATTATTATTGTTATTATTATACTTTTTAACAATGTCACCACTGTGTTCAACTGTGGTGAGCAGAAAAACATCTCAGAATGCGGAACACTTCAAATATTGAGATGGAACGCAGGAGACCACATTGGGTTCCACTCCTGTAAGCCGTGAATGGAAAGCTGAGGCATCAGTTGGCATAGACTCACCAAAACAGGACCAATGAAGACTGAAAAAATGTAGCCTGGTCTGTTGATTCTTGATTTCTTCTGAGGCACACAGATGATAGGTTCACAATTTTCCACCAACAACATTCATCCATGCACCCAACCTACCTTGTGTCAGTTCAGGCTGTTGGTTCTTGTGGTGTAATGGTGTGGAGCATTTTTTCTTGGTCTCTGTTGGGTCCATTAATACAAATCAACACTTGAATGCCACAGCCTCTTTAAGTATTGTTGCTGATCATGTGCATCCCGTCATGGCCACAATTTACCTATCTTCTAATGGCTACTTTGAGCATAATAATGCACCGTGTCACAAGGCAAAAGTCATCTCAGACTGATTTTATGAGTTCAGTGTTCTTCAGTGGCCTTCCCAGTAACTAGATCTGAATCCAATAGAACACCAGGTAGAGCAGGATATGCACAGCATGAATGTGCAGCTGAGAAATCTGCAGAAATTTTGTGATGCAATCATGTCAACATGGGCAAGAATCTCAAAGGAGCGTTTCCCAAATCTTCTACAATCCATGCCATGAACAACTGAGGCTGTTGTGAGATCAAAAGGAGGTTCTACCCAGTATTAATATGGTGGTCCTATTTATTTGCTCAGTGAGTGTATATATCTGGAAATTAGAAATAAAAAAACATAATGAAAAACAAAGAGAAAATACATTAATGACTGTTTTGTTCAGGGTATTAAGCTGTGACAATGTGGCGTGACGGACAACATCTATCTTAAAGGACCTAATGCACTTAGTGTTTTGTGATCTCAGTTTCCTCTGCCACCACTCTAGATCTGCTTTCTTTAATAAGCTTTATAATATTGCTTGGTAGCTTTTCTAGTGCTGTTGCCTCACTGCTCCAGGCATCAGTGTTTGATTTCTGATTCTATGTGTGTCTTTGTAGACACTGTGTATTCTGCCATTATCTCAAACTATTTAGTTTATTTGGCATCTCTAAATGATTTGAGTGCTCCCCACACCCATTACCGAGTACTTTTAGCCAATAAATTAGTGTGTCAGAAATGTTACTGGGGCTTCTTCACACCTACAGCAATACGGTGACTTTCTCAGACTGCTTTCACATAAAAAAAAATGAAATGAGCAGTATCATTACTGCACAGACGTGTTGCAGATTTTGAGAGATTTTGAGTTATTCTGATTCCTGCATCACAGGGTAGTCTAACACACGAGTACTCCACCCTGGATGTGGTTAATGTGTTGGCAGCCTTTAAACTCTGCAAGACTTTATGTGACTACAGAAATTACTCTCTAATTACATACATTAGTCACAACCCAAAGGTGTTTATTTTAAATCATATTGTTTTCTGCACATAATAAGACTCACTTGATTTATGATTATACTACTAAAGTCCTAGTTTAAAATGAAATGGCTTCTATGCTCCCCAAAATGTTTAAAACAAATTTAAGCCAGTCAAAACATAGTGCTACAAATGAAATATCTTTGTTGAATAATGAAAGTTTGAATGCTTTTGAATGCATAACCACACAACAAATCGGGGCAATGGATGTAGAAACATGTATGGCTGAACGAGTGTGAAAATGCTAAGCATCATAACAGTTGTAACCAAACCACCTCTGTGAGGTAGTGCACATTGTGGCATTGTGGGGTGAGATCCCTGGAAATAATAGTGCATGGAGTGCAAATAGCTGTCATCTTTATCGGATACTCTTAGAGCTACTTGGTGCTAGACTTTGGGTTTATTAACCAATGTGGCAGAACAAATACATGTATCTATGGTTTCCAAAAAGCCACGTGTAGGTGAACAGATCAACCCAAGAACAATAATAAAGCACATAAGCTACTACAGGTAGCTGTGCAGATGGCTGGGACATTTGTGAGCTGTTCTGTGTAACCGGATTACTTTGTACTATCTGTTTCCAGCACATGTACAGTACATGCACAAGTATTGTATACAAGAAGTTTATTTTTAAAGATGAGATGTTTGCTAAGTACTTTTAATCTGTCTAACTATTTTGGGACGTCTAGATCTACAAAAATATAAGGTCTGTTGTGGATTATACTCTTTTGTTTATCTGTTTGTTGTGTTCAGGAAAATACAAAATAAAGAAGAGGCTTGAGCCATCATTATATGTGAAATTCAAACATGGTTGTCATTTATTTGCACTTAGAGGAGGTAACCTCATGCCCCTTCTTCAAAGCATCATGGCAGACTGAAGAAATCTAACAGAAAAATTCATTTTATCAATTATCCTGTTGTATTTCATTATTTGTTTACATAACACATTTCAACATATTTTAGTTTTGACAAATCAGCAGATAAACGGTATAACCAGAAACACACCTCTGAGTTGAGTATTATGTAAAATCCCAAATAGTTTAATATATGAAAAATATAAGAAGTAAGACTTCTTATATATGAATTGTTGTCAGAGAACAACACACAAAGTTAAATGTTATATCTCATTTTATAATTTAAATGTCCTGGTACAAATTAAGTCAGGTTGTCCAAATTCACAAGGTAGGCAGTTTCAAGCCCTTTTTTTACTCTTACAGTCGACAGCCTAATGTATTTCTGAACTGTGTTAATGCATATTACTCTGGCTTTACAGTATAAGCCTACAGACCTGGATAAATGAGATAATAAGTCAGAAGGCTGTTCATAGACTTTAGTTCAGTTTTAACCACAATTTTTCTGCAGAAGGTTATTGTGAAACTTAGTGAGTGGCTGAACATCTCCCTCTGTAATTGGATCTTGATTTCTTGACAGAGATGACCCAGTCAGTTCGTAATGGCTGCAACACTGCCAGCTTCTTCATGCTGAGTACTGGAGTTCTTCAAGGCTGTGTGCTCAGTCCTCTGCTCTTCACCCTGTTGAGTCTTGTTGACACATTTTGCTCCAATTACATCATCAAGTTCTCTGCATACACAACTGTGCTGGTCTGATAAAAACAGGGATGATGAGTCAGCATATAGAGAGGAGGTGGAACAGCTGGCCATTTGGTAGAAAGGCAGCAATCTATACCTCAATGCTGATAAGAATAAAGAATTCATTGTTGACTTTTGGAATAAAACCTGCCCAGACCACACCCTAATCTGCAACAATGGGTCAGTTGTAAGACAGAGAAGAGTGCCTCACATTGACTAATAATACCACTTCCCTAGCTAAGACAAAGACTACAGTTTTTGAAGCAACTGAAGCAAGTGAACCTCTCATTCTCCTCACAACTTACAGAGGCACCATCGAGAGTGTCCTGACCAGCAGCATTATGGTCTGGTATGGTAATAGTAGCATGTTCAAGTGCAAGAGACTGCAATGAATAGTGAGTTTACTGAAGAATATTAACAGGGTGTTTCTCCCTTTTCAGGAAGACATGTGCTCCAATGCTGTGTCAGCAAGACCTGCTGCACTATGCAGGCCCCTTCCTACTCCCCTGTTTCCGTTGCCATCTGGAAAAAGATACTACAGCATTAGAGCCAAATTTGTCAGGGTAGGTGATAACTTTTTTTCTGAGGCTATCAGACTCCTCTACACAATACAGCCACTCATGATTTTATACTCTACAATAGCTTTTTAGACCACAATGTTTTGTTCCAGTTAATGACCAAGTCACTTTATCTATCATGTCAAATGATCAGTCACTATACTGATCTGTGGAATCTGCACTAAATGAAACTCTGTGTAATTGTATTGTCATCGTATTGTCAGATTGCCTATTTAAGCAGTATGTTGCATGGTTTCTGTTTGTTTGTTCACCAAGTCTTGTTTTATTTGCACTATGTTTACACTGTGAGCCCCAAGCTTTAACATTTTTTCTCTGTGTATACTTGTGTATGGCTGACGTCAGGTCAGGTTGGGGGAGCATGCACTGGTACAGCACATTGCCGCACTCACCACACGACGAAACAGCTTGGGATCCCAATTGGCAACCCCCCAGGCAGACATGCAGTCCACTCCCACCCCCTAGAAATGACAGTCTTTCTGCTGCATGTAGGTGTTACGTGGGTATCTCCTTGGCTTGGTCAAGCTGCTCGGATTCTTAACACTGAGGATCCTGTGAGTCGGATCACCCTCTGTGAGCAACCACTCGTTTAACTCAAAGTCAAGCCAGCAGTACCCAAGGATTCTCCGAAGAGACACAGTACCGATGGACTCCAGTGTTCATCTCAGGTCACTGAATAGCATCAGTGTCTTGCAAACCAGGACTCTAAAGACTTGAATCATCATCCTTTTGCAAAAATATTGGGAGTGCCACACACCCCTTTCCAGCGACCTCATGACCCCCCACGTATCTCGCAATCTGTCTACTTACTTCATACGAAGAGTCACTGGAGACATGAATATCCCTGCCAAAGTAAGTAAACCTCTCAGCGAGGTCGACATTCCCTCCACAGACAGAAACACTGCTGATAGATGTGCACAAGAAGTCATTAAAGGGCAGCTCGATCAACTGAGTTGAACGCTTTATGAAAGTCCACAAAGGCTGCAAAGAAACTCTGCCGATATTCGCGTTTGCATTCCACAAGAACCATCAGTGCAAGGATGCAGTTGATGATAGACTTCTCTAGGCATAAAACCAGGCTGCTCCAGTAACTAGTAGGTGAGCAAGTGATCCTTTTGAGAATGATCTTAGCAAGGACCTTACCCAGCACTGAGAGCAGTGTTATCCCCCTGTAGTTACCACAATACAGGCAATCACCGTTCTATTTCCAGATAGGAATCACAAGTCCTGTTTTCCAGTCACTTGGGATTATGCCCATCTCCCATATGGAAGCAAAGGTTGCTTGCAATGCAAGGAGGACAGCCTGGAGAAGTTCACCCCCGAATACCACAGATCTCTGCAGCCTTCCATACCCTCAGCTGGTTCACCACCTGTGCAATCTCAGTGAGGTTAAGTCGTTCACATCTAATTGGAGGATCAGCCTCAAGAACCATGGACCCAGAGATGACCAACGTCCTAGCCGGATGATCTTCTTTAAACAGCTGCTCAAAGTAACCAAACCAGCGGGTCACATCTGCAGTGTCATCCATAAGGACCTTTCCATCACCCCCACTGACTGCGACAGCTGAGATGAAATAAAGTTTACTCTTCCAACATTACTTGATCTAACATAGAGAACCAGTCTTATTCTTTTGTGGAACTCCCAGCCTATTGTAATAAAAGTTGACCCACTTGGAAGAATTAGAAGGGTGATCTTGACTGTTATTTAAAAATAATTTCCACAACATGAGGCAAACTCCAAAGCAATAGTTTCTTTGTTTCATATGAGTCTACCTTTAGCCTCAACCAACCAGCCACTCAACTTAAGATGGAATCATTCCTAGCAAAAGGAAAGGCACAGTCCTTCAATAAAGTGATACAATGTTTCTGCACTATGGTGTGCTGGGCCAGTAACACCACTTCAAGAGAGGCCCATTAAACCAACAAGCTAATTAATAATGAAAACGTAGCTATGGGACACATGGTTGACCTTCTGGGGGTAGTAGTGTTTTAGGAGAGATTCAAGATAAACCAGAGAGCCATTATGAGAATTGCTGCACATCCTCTCTTTGACACACTAACACCAAGGACTTTCAGCCAACAAATTATTCAACAGAAGTGTGTCAAGAAACATTTTTTACATTTTTTTGTTATTTGTGTGTGTTTTTATGTGGGGTTGTTGTTGTTTGCTATAATATTTCTATATTTCTTGAGGTACTATAAAAGCTATATGTCTCCTTTGAACAAATTAAGTTCTATCTATCTATCTATCTATCTATCTATCTATCTATCTATCTATCTATCTATCTATCTATCTATCTATCTATCTATCTATCTATCTATCTATCTATCTATCTATCTATCTATCTCTAAAGTGTCTCTTTTTCGAAAATATGGAGGATTATTGCAGCCACATACTCTAAATCAAAAATGACAAACACTGCACGAGTGAGATTCATTTAAATTACTATCGGTACAAGGGCTGGTGCCTTGCACTCATTTGTGGCATATAGTATAAAACCTGAAAACTTGAGCAGTGTTTAATTTTAGATTTCACCATGGTGAACAGGAATGGAAACTACCTCAGACAGGATGGTGAAGATTTTAGAGCCCACCACAATGTCCAACTTATTGTCTTCTGAAGTGTACTGATGACATCTGAAAAGAGGATGCACATTCTGACTGTCAGTCTCTCAGACACCATGACTAATCATTATTAGAACAAGTGTATCCAAAATGAAACAAGGGGTAAGCTTGTACATAAGGTGGCTAAGGTAAGAAAAATTTTAAAATATTACAGGAAGAAGAAGTGAGACAAGCAATTCATTCATATTGAACACTGAACAATGTTAAGCATTCATTCATTTTCCGTTCATAATCCTGTTGTGGGGACAACAGTGTTAGCAAGGAGGCCCATGTGTCCCTTTCCCCAGCCAAACTTGCCAGCTTATACTTTGGAAACCCAAGGCATTCCTGGGCCATCTGGAAGATACTGTATAATCCTCTCACTGAGCTCTGAGTCTTCTGTCTTCTACCAGCTGGTTATGCCCATAAAACCTCCACAGGGTGGCAAGCAGGAGGCATTCATTGCAGATGCCTTAAACACCTCAATTGGCTCCTCTTGATGCAGAGGGTCAGTGGCTCTATTCCTAACCTCTTCGAGATGTCTGCGCTTCTCACCCTGTCTCTAAGGGAGAGCCCAGCCACCCTGTGGAGAAAGCTCATTTTGGCTGGTTGTGCCCATGGTCTCAACCTGTCGGTCATTACCCAAAGCTCATGACCATAGGTGAGGGCAGGGACAAAGACTGTCTTATTTTTTACTACAGATCGGTATAACACAATGAAAAACATCAATTAAAACGAAAGTTGGAAGAGCATTTTGTAAAATACAGTAGTCCACATGCATATAACTGTTAATGACAAAATAGTTAAAGAACATAAAAGATTTACATTTCCATTCTTGACTTCCAAGTGGTCTTAACTTCATGTAATGTATACTTTACCATACATTTACATTAAAGGGGAGACATGACAGAGACGTTTTCCTGCAGGAATCCTTCTGGATTCAGATTCCAACCTGGGCATAGCATATTATATGTCCAAAAGAATGTGGACACCCCTCCAGATTATTGAGTTCAAGCATCTCATTGTTAGCAGGTGCATAAAATCAGCACATAACCATGAACTATCCATTAACAAACATGGGCAGTAGAAAGGATCATACTGAAGAGCTTAGTGGCTTTAAATGTGGCACTGTCAAAGGATTCCACAGATAATCACATTACGTGCACTGTTATCTCTAGACATCTCACCCCACAATGCTACAATGTTCACTACTTCACAGAGGTGGTTTGATTACAACTGTTATGATGCTTAGTATTGTCATGTTTGCATGGACATGCATTTTTCCACAGCCATTGTATCAATGCATTCCACGTTTTGTGTGGCCATGCAATCAAAAGCATTCAGATGTTTAACCTGTAAGGTCTGCTAAACAAGTAGGACTCATTTGTACCATCATGTTATAACTGACTGAAGTTTGTTTTAAACATTCAATGGTGTAATCATAAATCTAATGAAACTGAACAATTTGATTTAAAGTAAACACCTCCAGGTTGTCATTGACTCAGGTATTAGATGAAGGCCAGTAATCGCTATAGTTACCTAATGTCACCAGGAGTTTAAAGGCTGCTGACTTTTTAAGACACCCAGTGGAGCACTTGTGCATTAGAACACTTAAAATCTGCAACATGTCTGTGCAATCGATAATGTTCCCTTCTTGTTTTTCTTAGAAGTCTGATTGAAGCTCTGCTTTCCTGTGTAACCTTTTGTTTCACACTCTTCTATAGAATCTGTTTTTTTCTTGTCAGTAATAAGAAGTCAAGCAGAATGACACCTTTTAGTCAGTAATCCATTTGCACTTCCTGTTTCATGTCTCACAATATATCTGGAAAGCCACAAACTCACTCAGATTGGCTGCACTGAAACACTTTTGCAAATGAAGTAATGTGTTATTGTAATTATGTACTTGATTAGTTTTTCAATGTGTAACATGATATATTGGCTGGGTTACCAATTTTTGTCCATAACAAGCAAAAAGTGGGCTGAAAATGGAGAGGTTGAAGGTTGAATGTAAATGAATAGTCAGATAGACACCACTGTCAAATTACATGTTTTAATGAACCCTGCAGTGAAAGGAAGTTTAATCAGCCTTTGCATGTTATAATTCTTTATGTTTTTTGCACAATTAATATTAATTTGCTGAACTGAACAGGTTTAAGAAATTGGAAGATATACAGTATAATGGTGAGTATGAAATGTAGAAACGTTTGGGCAGCCTTTCTTGATTGACTTATTAGGATGTAAATTTAATATAGGAAAGACCATTCCAAAACTGAGTAAACACTTCTTACATAAGAATATAAGAAATATGAGATTAGGCAATTCAGTCCATCAGGCTCCTTAGATTAGCTAAGATGTCCCAATACATCATCCAGATCCTTCTTTAAGGTTGTCAAGGTTTCTGCTTCAACTCCATGTCTCAAGAGTTTGTTTCAGATTCACACAAATCTTTGCACAACAAAGTGCTTCCTGCCTTCCACCCTAAATGCACTTCCCCTTAATTTCCATTGATTTCCTTGAGTACACAATTCACAATTAACTTGATAGAATTCTGCTCGATTGACTTTGTCTGTGCCTTTGAGAATTTTGAAGACTTGGACTAGGTCCCCATGCAGTCTCCTCTGCTTGAGGCTGAAAAGATTTCATTCTTTGAGTCTGTCTCAGACTAGTATGACATGTCTTTAATGCCTAGCAAGTACCTGGTTGCTCTCCTAACCTCTGCCCTCTTAGAATGTTATGCCTTAAAGGTAATTAGAGCACACAGAACAGGATGTTTATAAAAGGTATGTTCACAATTCCAGGTTGGAACTTCCTTGCCCTAAAGTTTCTCGGAAAATTTGAAGTCAACAAGAGAACTGCATATCATGACAAAGGATTTAGTGGACACTGGTGTGGTGGTCCACAGACCTACATGTTGCGTTTCTTAAACACAAATGAACTACATGGACAAATAATTATAAGGCACTTTTCCACCACAGGAACATTTTTCAGAAACCAGGGACTTTGTAGAAACTGAAGAACCTTTGCAGCATTCCTACCACAGGAACTCGGGCCAGTAGTTGTTCCAGGTAGGTAGTTCCTGATACTTCCATTAGCTCCGATTCCAAGGTATATACTTTTCATTCAAACAGGAACTATCATGGGTGGAACTTGGGTAATAAATTGTGCTGATTGGTTGACCACAAGCACTGGCGCCATCTTACAAATCTGTTAGTAGTTTTGACTTTGGAGACTTATCAGTGAAGATGGTGCACTGCACTTCACACCACATCACTCTTAATAGCTGCCTTCCTGGTGCACCTCACTTTGCACCACATTGAAGCAATAAGTTCCCTAATGAACTCATGATTGCTTCAAAGCAGTATGGCTGAGGGGTCCCTTGTGAACTCCTGAACGTGTCTCATTTTGCACTGCATCACACTTGTTTGCACGTTACCTATTTTACATAAAGGATACAGTTCCTGTTGTGTGAAGGGAATGCAACACACGAAAGTGGCCTGTGACCACAAGTAACCCAGGGCCTACATCATACAGGAACTCATTGGTTCCTGAAAACATTCATCCCAGGTTGGGAAAGCACCTATAGATAAACAATCTTAAAACAAAACTCAACATATGACATGTCAGGTGTCAGCCAGGATTGCCTCCCAAAGCCAAAGTTCAGAAGTCTCGTTTATGTTTATTTTGTTCATTTTTTTTATATTAATAGCACTGGCTATTTAGTTTATATATGTCTATAAGTATTCCACTATGTTTTTTGTGTTTTGTGGGTGGCCCCTATGTTCTTGGTGGCAACGCTATTGTAATGGACTGATAAGGAGCTGCTCCACAGGAGGTGTAAAAAGAAGACTTGTGGATTGTGAAGAGCCTCTGGAAAAGGTACTATTATTAAATAAAAAATAAGAACTTTTAAACCAAGGACTATTGTGGAGTGTTTATAGATTGTAATAACTTCACCTTTGTTAATGGTTATATACTGTGGGGGCCAAAAACATATACACACTTCAACAAAAGATAAAACCTGTATTAAAGTTGTGATATTAAATTTATACAGATATGAAGGGATGAATTTAAGTCACTTTTGACATCTACATTTACAACAGGTGCTCAAAGTGTTTACCATGAGCATCCAGAAACTTCTGATTATGGCAAACTGCTGCTTGAACAACGTTGGCCAAAGTGTCCAGAGAGATTGATGTGCATGCCATTTCAATTTATTTTCGAAGCGCTGCCAGTGTAGCTGGTTTCATTCATTCGGGTAACGACATCTTTTGGGATAACATCCTACTGCACATTGTTGCTGTAATGCAATTCAATTTCGGAAAAGTCCAGAGATAACAACTGTTAAAGTCGGTATACATTTTTGCCCCCATCTATAGATAGATAGATAGATAGATAGAACTGGCTTTTGGGTTTTTACAGAAGCTCTTTCAATAAATTAATACATACAGTAAATAGGTAGATAAGTGAATAAATAAATAGATGATATCTTTTTCTATCAACAGAAGCAGAATTCGGTCAGCTGATCTTGTCCATTTAGGGTTTCATATAGTGGACTTAACTGATCTTTGCTCATCTTTGTTCAGTAGTTGCCTTTAATACAGGCAATGTGGCATTGATTTTCCACAACTTAAACAGTGAAAACAATAAATTAGCAACAAACTCTTTGGATATACCCAGCATGGCTTGGGTACTGTTCTTTTAGAGGGTGTATGCAGAATGAAATACTCTTAGCCCTGTTAGTAGACCCAGCCCAAATGAACTTGAATGAAACTGACAAATATGAAACCCTGGACCCTATACTGGTTTTTCTCTTTTGCCTTCAGAGGGAGCAGACATAGTTGGTTGGCACCCTGCCAGGGATTGGTTCCTGCCTTGTGCCCTGTGTTGGCTGGGATTGGCTCCAGCAGACCCCCGTGACCCTGTGTTCATATTCAGCGGGTTGGATAATGGATGGATGGATGAAGGGAGCAGACATGGAGATGAAATTCTCACAAACACCTGCGGTCTTTAGATACCTGGCTTGAATGTTTTAAGTTTGAGGTAATAGGTACAAAATGTTGAATAATTTGGAAAAGTAATTGTATAAATCTATAATGTGTTTTGAGTGTGGCTGATCAACATAAAAAACAGACTAGAAAAACTGTCATTGTGAGCAAAGTGAGTATGTGTAGTTTGTGCACAGACATTATAGCTACTGTACCTGTTGTGGACTACGGGTCCTAAAATATAACTCAAAATGCACACTAGAGGAGGAAAACTGTCAAACCCCAGCTAATCACAAAATAAAAGGCAAATGTGAAATCTTCATGAATGAAAGATTTATTATAACAAATGCTGTATTACAAAATAAGCTCTGAGAACTACAAAAGACACAGAAACGCAAAGCCTTCATAATAGGCCATCCATATAGCAATCATAGTCCCAATACAAAATCCAAGAGGTGAAGTCAAAAAAACAAGGTAAAAGTTCTCAAAAAGCCAGAAAATTAGTAATTATGAAAATATCAGAAAACATAAGAGAAGTCACCACCCACCTAGCACATTCAATGAACCGCAAGGAACTGTGGGTTTTCATCAGCAGTCGCTTGTGGTGATAAGGCAGGTGGTCCTGCCTCTTGGGGGACCACCCACAAAACAAATGGTACATGTAAAAAGATATATAGACATAAAGAAACAAAGTGATCAACAATGTCAACATAAACAAAAGAATCAAAAATGAACAAAAAAGAAATAAAAACAGTATTTGAACTCCAGCCAGGGGAGGAAGCATGGCTGAAATATAATGCTACCTTCTGCACTATAACATCATACAAACCAGCTTGACCAGTACATAAACTTTTATTTTACATTTTTGTGTGTGATTAATATCAATAATTATCACAGAATATATTTCTTTGTGGGTCAGAAAACAGTAGCCTAGCTATCTTTAGGCCTATTTTTGCCTTTTCTTTTATTCTTACAGTGAAATGAAGGTGCTCACTTGTGTTCAGAACTGACCAGTTAAGTAGTAACAGGAGGAGAGGACATTTGATCCATTCAGGGGAAAGGAGCAGGGGCTTGAGAGACTGTAGCCACCCTTCTGTGCATAACTCTAGCTCTGGTCCTTTATTATTTTGCGTTGTTGCACTGTTACCACTCCTTGTGTTGACGTATCATTGTACAGTATTTACTTTACTTTTTTGTCCAGATCAGCCTTTGGTTTCATCTGACCTGCATCTCCTCGGTTATTCTGGGTTCAGGGTCAACTCAAGAGCAACCCTCCTGGTCACAACATTTTTGAAAAGGCACAGATTGTGTGATTTTTTTATGCATCTTGTCATGGTGAGCTCTATGAAATATAAATTCAAGATTAATGAATTGTTTGATGCCTGGGTGGTTACTTTGGCTGCCTCACTACTCTGGTACACCAGGTTTCAATCCCACCTGGTCAGTGTCTGTATTGAGTTTGCATGCTCACCTTAAGTTAGTAAGTTAGTCTCGGTGTTCTTTCCACATCATAGTACCAGGCAGGCAAATGAATGACCCTAAAGTGGCCCTGTGTCAGTCTATGTGAGTGTGTCCTCTGGTGGACTGGTGTGCCCTTCTTGTTTGGTTTCTGCCCTGCTGCCATTGCCATTCTTAATAAAATGGATAGTTGGATACAAGGTCTGAATTTTCTGCTTATAGGTGTTACTGTTTTTAGAAATAAACTGAATAAAGTATCTATCTATCTATCTATCTATCTATCTATCTATCTATCTATCTATCTATCTATCTATCTATCTATCTATCTATCTATCTTTATTACCTACTTTCATCATAAACTGCAAAATTTCAATATAAAAATTACAAGTCTATTTTCACTTCACCAGCTGCAGAAGATGAATGGATAGATGTTTGGTGGATGTCCTGTGATAGACTGGTGCCCTTTCACTGGACTGTGCCTTGAGCCCAATGCTGACTCGACCATGAACTAAAAGCATGTGAGTACATAAAGGGATGCATAGATGACTTGATCGTTTGAACTGAGGACGCTGGACATGTTTGTCTGGTGCTTATAGTTTTATCTCAGCAGTTTCTTTACTTATGGTTGTCTTGCTGTCTTTGTCCACGCCAAGACAGGAATATGCCCATTTGAAACTGTCACACAAAAAATAATAAACAAAGGGGTCGAGAAAGCTGTTGAGGCTCGCCAGGCAGACTGAGATGCGCTGGCCCACACATATAAAGAAGGAAGCTCTCTGAATGCGAGCAGAGTGCAGTCTGTGAAAGGCGTTTACCATCTGAAAAGTGTGAAAGGGCAAGTAGCAGATTGTCATCACCACAAAGACGGACAGGATGGCCTGCATGCATTTTTTCTTTGGCACTTGTGACCGGATGTTGCTGTCTAAATATCTTAGTTTTAGGACAATTAGGGAATAGCAGGATAATACAAAGACATAGGGGACAAAGAAACTCATGACAGATAATATAATAATGAGGGGTGTCAACAGGTCACTCCATGCCTCTTCAGAAAATGCATCTCCACAAGTTATGGTCCCATTAGGATGTCTAGTAACCATCTGAACCTTTGTGCAAATAAAGATAATTCCCATAATGATGATCAGCCAAATGGAGCAACAAATGGTTCTGCAAATAGCTGGAGTCTTTACTCTCTGATATATGAAGGGGTGGCAGACAGCTGTGTATCTCTCCAAGCAGATGGTTATGAAGAATAAATTGCTGCCATACAAGTTGCCATAAAAGAGGCAAGATGACACATAACAGAAGAAGTTTCCAAAGAGCCAGTTGTTTCCTTTACTGTGATACACAATGACAAGGGGAAGGCTCAAGGCCAGCAAAAAGTCCAGCATTGCCAAGTTGGCCATCAGCTTCTTGGATGTTGACGAAGACTTTCTGTGTAGGAAGAAATGGACTATCACATAGCCATTCCCTAGAAGGCTTGCTGGAAAAATCACACCATAGCTGATGGACAGAATCAGAATAAGGAAGTTGTAGTCTTTGATGCATGATAAGTAATCTGGGTTCCACTCACCTAGAGAGATGTTGTCATATATTGCTGAATTGGTAAACTGTTCCATCTGTATTGAAGAATTAACACTCATTATTAATTGTGCTAAAATGAAACAAAAACAGTTAGGTTCACTTTTTAGGAGCACTGTAAAATGCTAACAGAAAGTGGTTCAAGGTTCAAGGTCGCTTTATTTAGTCATGTTTTCACAAGAAAACCTGAAATTTACTCTCTCAGTTGCATCTAATAACAAGACAGAAAGAAAAAAAAACAAAACAAACAGAGAAAAGACAGGTTACGTTAAGGCAGTTTGAGTACATATTTACACAAAAATGGTTACAGGATACATATCAAACCTTAATCATTTTCTCCAATATACCTTATTAAAAAATCGTATGGCACTGGGAAAAAAGGAGTTTCTGCAGCGATTTGTGTGGGTTTTAAAAGTGACTATCCTTCCTGATTTAATGAAGTTAAGTTCTGCATGTAATGGATGTCTGTCATCAGTTGAGATGTTTTTCAGTTCCAGGCATACACAGTGTGATCTTTAGAAATAATGGTCAAGCAACTGCTCTGACTGAATGATAGAGTCTCCAGTCGTGTATGTGTGCAGACTGTACAATGATGTTCGGTCTGATTGACATGCCACGATGTGCGTGCTCAGACTATACATGTGCATGGCTCCAACAGACAGTTTCACATATTGACTCTTTGGAATTAAGAGTCAATCATTGAAAAAAAAACAATATGGCCACAGGCTTCTCAAAATTTCAACAAGAAAAATGGCTGCATTGCTAGCTCTACTGTGCTCTGAACAGTACAAAGAAATGAAAACGGACAGACAAGTGGTTGAAGTGTGGATAATATGGCCTGTCTCTTTTATAAACAGAACTGGATGTACATAATCTTTTTAATTTACTAATGGGCGTGTTTATTTCGGGTTGTTCCATTAAACATTTCCTAGGATACTTTTCTCATTAGCCATGGAGTTATATGTGTTTCTCTGTATGTTAGTTAGATTTCTGAAATCACAAAGATGAAAATGAGCAGGACAAATGAAATAACGAATGTACAATACAATGTTGCTGGACAATCAATTTTGGCTTGATGGCCATGTCAGAAAATCAGGTCATTTGACTGCTCACACAAGACAGCCGACTGCAATTTCTGACATGACTGAAATTCTTCTGATTGTAGGAGAGCTGAATCATAAGATGCAATCGGGCATGAAACTCCTTTCATACTGCACATGAAATAATGGCCAATGATGCTGAATATCAGTCGACGAATGCAAATCAGGCGTAAAATCGTTACAAAAATTGCAGTCTGTTGTACTCATTAAGTCTTAATAAATCTCCTCTGCCCTTGTTTGCCTCATAAATGACTACAATGTTGTTAGAATGGTCTGAACATTTAAAACCACTTGAATCCTGTAATGACCACTACTGGACTTCTTTCATTGAAAGAGTAGCTAACCAAAATCATACTACACAACGCTAATTGGAGAGACAGGGTGGCCTGATTATGTTGGAATAATTCAGACAAAAAATAAATAAATAAAAATAATGTGAAATATTGCAATAAATAAATAACAAATAATTTGAAATGTGAATAAAATTTATTAAATATGTCACAAAATATATTTTTTGTTGCTGTCATGCATGCACTACCACTCCGGGACACAAGGGGCCCCTAATGGTATCATTTGTACTTCTCCCACAGCCCAGAGAAACCACCAAATGAGAGCTACTGAGTCAGATCCTTCCAGACCATCCGTGCCTGTGCAAAGCAGACACTTTAGTTCAAGAAACTCCAAAGTGTCTGCTGTAAATGTGGCACATGATTGCAGAAGGCTTCTGTCTGCACTACTGACATTTCACTAATCAAAATACAGAACTCAATTATTTCATGTTGTGCACATGTCAGGGAAATAAATAAATGAAGAAATCTACTATATAATAAAACACTAAAGTCTGTGTGTCCATTCACTCAGAGTAATCTGATTGGTCAGTTTGGCTTTGATGATGCACTGAAGACGAAATGCAGGTGAGACATGCAAATGGAGGAGTAAAGGTGTATGAGACATGCTGAAAGAGTCATCTTCAAAATGGAAAATATAAAACCAGACAGGATAATGATAGGTGCCTCGCAAAGAATGAAAGAGTATGAGGAGCGGCTTTATGGTAACGCACTCCAGAGAGGGAGCGCTGGTGAAGAGGCATTCACACACATGAATACTGAAAAAGGTACACGCAAGATAAGAGATAGTGAATATTTTTTAATTATTTTGTTATCTGTCTGCAACAGGTACTGTGGCTAGTAATAAATAAATACATAAAGAAAAAAGCTACAAAAAATATATTTATCACATATTAAAATGGTCTTACTCACATTTCATATTGCTATTATTTATTTTGTTTAACCAACACTGCCATACGAACACCCAGACTCAATACAGCTGTCCAACACCTGTTAATCCTGTTATATTGTTTTCATGTAATAGTGATGGCTGACATCCAGCAATTACATTACTACAACCTACAACATTGTGTAGTTGTTATTAATTTAGCCACCAGAAAACTGAAGCACTTATTGATCATGTGTGGCCAAGTATCTGCAGAGTTATTACATGGAGAGCCAGGTTGTTAATAAGTGCAATGTGGGTCAAGGGGGTGTGCTATATTAGTTTCAACATGAATAATCTATCTATCTATCTATCTATCTATCTATCTATCTATCTATCTATCTATCTATCTATCTATCTACACAGTCATCCAACCATTCATCTTTAGGGCAGCTGGAGCTATTCCAGCAAGCATCTGGGTGATAGCCCATTGCAAGCTGACCACACACACACTAACTAGGGCCAATTTAATAACATCAGTCCATGTAACCTGCATGTCTTTAGACTGTGGCAGAAAACCGGAGCACCCAGAAGAAACCTACATGTACATGGGGAGAACATGCAAACTCCACACAAGGAGCACCTTCTTACTTGCATATGCTAATCAACATGCAACATATAAATGCTCTCTGGCACCATGATTAGTGAAGTCAATAAACATGTTCTGAATTTTAGGGATTTGTATTTTTATAATTGTAAAGGACTTTAAACATATTACCATTTATTTTTTACAACTGGTATTCTCTTTTCAAAAGGAGGCTACCATCAATCATTTATAAAATTTGTTATATATACATATTACTTGTGTTTACACATTTTGTAAATAAAATAATACTCAATCAAATTTACATTCATTTACCTAATATCTGTAGAAAATTGCTAGTTTTCTTTGGCATCATTCACCAAGAAATGTGAAATTCATCAAAACAAATACTGTAAATAGCTATAGTCAACATAAAATGCACATGTGAATGTGAATATATGTATAACCTCATATTCCTTTTAAACAACCAGATTATATACAGAATGTTATACAGCTAATATGATATCAATAGATACAAAAGCAATAGTCTTACATTTATGAATCTCTTATGGCATAGATTGGGTCATATGCTGGGGGTGGGGTGTTGAGGTTCCCTTTCAGGTTCGCTTAGGGCATCAAAAGTACTCAGGGGAAGAGGCAGCTCTGCATGTCTGTGTATTTTATTTTTTCTGTGCTTATTTATGGTGACTCTAAACTGTCCATGATATGTAAGTGTTGACATGTGCATGAATGTGCACTTTGGTAGACTAGTGCCACCTCTGGAGTTGTTTCTAGCCTTATAACTAATGCTGCCAGGATATTTTCCTTAGGACTCAACATTCAGATTACATAGTCTCTGTGAATGTGAGCATGGATGGATAAAACTGTAATACAAACTCCTGTAAAGCCTTAGTGTGCTGGTGTTGATGTTAAATATACAGTATATCAGAAATGAATAGACAAACTATGAAATATTTATAGCATACAAGTTTAAATGCGCATAGTCAGAGAACATTAAATATTTGATTAAAGAATTAAAAGAACAGTTTGAAAAGACCTCATGTAGTACAAAAATGAATCATTGTGTATTTCTCACTGTCTGCTGCTGTATAAGAGTTTAAATAAAGCCATAAAAGTGATTCTACTTAACACAATGACTGTCATGCTTTAATCACCCAGACTTGCCACAAACAAAAATGGATCCATTAAATAATACCTAACATTCCAAACAAACTGCCTAATCCAGTTCAGCATCATTCTGTCACTGGACCCACTCACAGAGGCACCTCTGGGGCTCATTTGGAATCACCAATTCACCCAACATTCATGTCTTGTGGGAGGCTGGCCCTCACCAATATGGGGAGAATCTACAAACTCCACAGGATTCATACCCATGACACTGAATCAGACAGGCATGTAGATGTGACAAGAAAGCTTAACTGCATCTGGGATCTAACTTGGTTAAGGGTGACATAGCACTACCCTAACTGATCTAGTTTACATGACTTAACTTATTTTATTGGGAAACAATGCAGCTTTTAAAAAGTAATTGCCTTCTAGCACCAAAGATTAATATTAAACAGTAATCTAATCTGAATTTCTAATTTTTTAACATTTTTAACTGATTACATGACTCAAATCAACATCATATTATCATCTTTTTTCCTAACAATTCTCTTTTTCTAAGTTCAAACAACTTGAAAATGGTCATGAAGAAAGTTTAGGTAACTTACCTTGCCTTCCTTTGTCTTATTTTTTTAAAATGAGTCTGTCACATCTTACTGTGAAGTGTGCAGCAAAAACAGTCGGTAGACTTCCTTCTAATCTGAAGACAACACATGTAACAATCCCCTCATTATCAGTCATCAAAAAACGTCTTGTGAAGCGAGCTTGCACTGTGATGTCTGAGTCTAAAGTTTCATTTGTAGTGCACAAACAAAAATAGTTTATTTAATATGCATCAGCAGACCTGGGGGATTTAAGTGCAAAACTGACATCTGACAACCAGTAGGGAGCAATTCACTTTCATGAATTACTTATATTTGAAAAAAGAAGGGGATAGAGATTATGAGGAAGGACAAGGATCAGGGGGTCAATAACAGGGTGAAAGTGTTAAGCCGGATCTATTCAGCCTCCTACTTGGGAGAGCAGTAATGGTGATCAGGCAAGATCGGGTCCTTTTACTGGCTGCAATCTTTTTTCATTTGATACTGTTAGCTTTTATTTCTTTTTTTAAATATCTTTAGCTATTAATATTGTAGAGCATGTATGTAAATGTGCTACATAAATAAACATTGTGGTTGTTGATATAGTCTGAAACACATTTTACAGTAAGCACCAAGAATTACTTGCAACTGACAGAAACTTAAGACAGTAATGTTTAACTTGCACCTTTTGCAGCAGCACCATGCATCACAAGAATAAATTTAAGCATAGACAGCGAACACATTACCCTCATGAACCACACGAATTAAAGTACAGCAACCTCAGAATTCTAAATAAAGGAACGAGATTCTAACTTTAGGCATTGAGGAACCCTGCACAGCTAGCAGCTTCAAAAGGTGCCTCGATGAGCCATTTAAAAATCAGTCTTCACAGCCAGTCTCGTTTCTTTCTACCTAGTTAATCCTTTTTCTTCAATTTGCAGCTCCAATCAGTGTTCAGGGCTTGCAACATCTCTTTGTCTGACCCTGCTTCGCTTGGACACACTTTTTTCTTTGTTTTGCTTCTTTTTTTTCCCTGAAACAATTCACTACTCTCTTCATTGTTTACTCCATCATGCAAATAATAAACCTTCTCCTTTAGTCTCACAATAGTCCTGTGATTTTTCTCCACCGGTTTCTCCTCTCTTCTTGGCAAAATATTCTTAAGAATGTCAGAATTTGATCCAGGAACCCAAACTACTAATTCTGCCAACTCAAAATAATTCGTAGACTTTACCCAGCTCCCTGTAAATATTTTCTCATGGGTCTCTCTCCAGAGCAACAATTGCCATTTATGTTCCCTTGCTTTACATGGAACCCTCCTCCATATGTTCTAGCATTGCCATCAGGTCATCTCCTTGTGATTGCAGATAAGCCAGTTTCTCTTGTCATTTCTGTCTGGAAACATACAGTAAGTCCTATTCCTTAAATTCGTCTTCTGTTAAACGTTTTCTCCACTCTTACCAACATGAACTGCTCTATTCTTTTGCTGTAGCCGCTAAATTACTTTTTGCCTTGACAATTTGCAATCTTCCTTTTAAAGTTGTGTTTCCTCTGGAACTGTCTGCCTCTTGGATGAATGTACCATCCTTAGAATCCGTTCATAATTGGTCCACTTCAGTATCCACAATGAAAATTCAATAATTTGGGGCCCATTGACATCACACTTGGGTTCATTTAGTGGTGTGCTTGATGCTTTTGTTACCCTGGGTTATCTTCCTCCTCTTCAGCTATGCATTTTGTTGATTTTGACTCAGCTGCTGAGCTCTGTTTGGGGGGATTGGATGGGATAGGCGGGTGCCATATGGGGTATATTGTTTTCCCATTTTCAGCTGATCCTTTTTTGTGTTTTCCATCCATTCATTATCCAACCCGCTATATCCTAACTACAGGATCACAGGGGTCTGCCAGAGCCAATCCCAGCCAACACAAGGAACAAGGCAGGAAACAAACCCCGGACAGGGCGCCAGCCTAACACAGTTTTTTGTATGTTAAATTCTTCAAATCAATAAAATAAACTGCTCACAAAAAAACCTTCACATTAGGGCTCCCTCACAAGTCATCTTATAAAGCAACATGCTGACCCACAGCGCTAAAATAAAATGCAAATAAAAAGCTAAAAAGTTAAAGATAAGGAGTTGTTGACACTTCTTATGTTTTCTAAATTGTTTCTTCTTTCAGTTGCTCTGCAAGTGATAATGGATTTTATTACTTCTGGTGGCTCATTTACAGCAAGAATGTTTCTTTTTTGCCAACACATTTTTTTTGTTTCAACAGAAAAAAATATAACTTGACATTGGTCACATCGCTGATTTAACTTTTCTAAGTAGTGGTCTTCAAAGAAACATCAATGTAAGTATATAAAAGTAATACTTTCATATGGTCAGAAGTCTTGACTAATTTACAGTCTTCTCGATTGCCACATTGCATTTCTGTCTCTGAGGCTTTCTTGTATACTGAACTTTGTTTTGCATGCTTGTGGCCTTTCGCGTCTGTTTGCTGCTCAATTGCACCATATTCAGAATTACTTCTTGCTTGCCTGTATGCTGCAGTGTCTTGTCTTGTTATTCTTTCTTGTCATTTGTCACTTAATCGGCTTCTGCAATTTGCTTGACTTTCAGCAGTTGTCACTGCACCTCTTTTTCTTTCTTCCTTTCTGCTATTATGATGGCTATCATGTGGTTATTTGATCATTTTGCCATAAACACATGACCATAGGTCACTTGGCTGTCCCTTAGAGCTACCATGTTGCTGCTACTTAAACCTTTCTGAATTTTCAAATCATATCAGGTCATAGGCTTTTGACCAAGAACAGGATCAAGGTTTTAGTCCCATTAGTTTGCAAGTAATCATGTGACAGACAGACAAACCTTAGCATTTCATATACTGTATAAAAAAGTTATTCATGACCCTTACATATTGTTATCGGTCACAGAGCCTCTCACTTCAGGATATTTGAGGAAGCACACAGGCATCACCTCTAATTTTATGGAGCACCATTAACATTTTTCTTATCATTACATATTTGGCTGATGGCTTTATCCAAGGCAACTTTCAAGGTCAGAATGCTTTACATACTGAATGTTTATACATGTATACTATACACTGTAACACTTTAGAGACCTGTGACCAACAGATATGTTATATGGGTTGGAGACGGTGTCAGTGACCAGAAAAGCAGGAGACAGAGCTGGTGGTAGCAGAGTTAAAGATGCTAAGATTTGCATTGGGTGTGACGAGGATGGACATGATTAGAAATGAGTACATTTGAGGGTCAGCTCAAGTTGGATGGTTGGGAGACAAAGTCAGAGAGGCGATATTGTGTTGGTTTGGACATGTGCAGAGGAGAGATGCTGGGTATATTGGGAGAAGGATGCTAAGGATAGAGGTGTCAGGGAAGAGGAAAAGAGGAAGGCTTAAGAGAAGGTCTATGGATGTGGTGAGAGAGGACATGCAGGTGATGGGTGTGACAGAGCAAGATGCAGAGGACAGAAAGATATTGAAGAAGATGATCCGCTGTGGCAACCCTTAATGGGAGAATCCTACAGAAGAAGAATAAGATAAAGCCTACATTAAAATTTTGTTGTGCCATTAAAAGTCTACTGTTTGCACAAGTCTTCATTTCTGATGTTGTGAAAGCTCCATGTTTAAACAGATGAAACACAAATGCCTCATCAATAAATCATTCAAATAACCAACACATTTTCTGAATGAAATCCCCAAAGTTATTTGGTCACTGTAAATCCAAAAGATAGCTGTGAAAGTGAAGACTGAAGAGCACTGCAAAGAAAAACCTGTGACCTGGGGTTTGAATAAGGTCACCATGCCTCTTGTATGTCACAAAAGGTGAAGTTTGTTGGCACCAGGGTGACCTGCTCTGATACCTATTAACGAAATGGGTGTGCATTTTGTAAAAGATCTTGCCTTGTGGCCTTTATTGTTCTCCCAAGTGGAAGGCTGGATGGATGTTGCACAGTTTTAAGGACCTCATACCCCTTGTCTGTTTTCCTTGATGATACGATACAAAGATAAGAGTTACAAAGATTAGAGAATGGACATTCCCTATTAACCCAACCTGAGTATGTCAAATGTAAAGTTGGGGGACCCACCCTGACCACTATGATTGGAAACCCAAACGGTCACCCACCCAATAGTAGAAATAACACCACACATTTAAACAATATATGCTAAGCATTTCCATGCATTACATTTAAATGATCGAACTTATTATTTACTTGTTAAGAAAAAATGATAAAAAAAATAGAAATAAAAAAGCACAAGAAATTTTATGCGCTTAATCATAGTAAAAAACAAATATTGTTCGCCGTTATCTGTAAAACAATATTAGTATAAACGTCTCATAGATAGAACTGGCATTTTACAGAAGCTCTTCCAATAAATGAATATATAAATTGGTAGATTATATATTTTGCTATCAACAGAAGCAGAATTCAGTCAGCTGATCTTGTCCATGTATGGTTCTGATAGTGGACTTGACTGTCTTGGCTAATCTTTATTTAGTAGTTGGGCACTGTTCTTTGAGCAGGAGTTTGCAGAATAAAATACTCTCAAGCTCAGTAGACCCGGCCCAAATGAGCTTAAATGAAACTGTCAAATATGAAACCCTGGACCTAAACTGTTTTTTTCTCGTTTGCCTTCAGAGGGAGCAGATATGGAGATGCATTCTTACAGACATCTGCGATCTACAAATACCTGTATTGAATGTATTAAGCTTGAGGTAATGGGTACAAAATGTTGTACAATTTGGAAAGGTTATTGTATAAATATATAATGCGTTTTGAAAGTGGCGCATCACCATAAAAAGCAGACTAGAAAAACTGCCATTGTGAGCAAACGGAGTATGTGCAATTTGTGCACAGACATTATAGCTACTGTTCCTGTTGTGGACTACGGGTCCGCAAAAAACAGAGTCCCAAAATATAACTCAAAATGCACACTAGAGGAGGAAAACTATCAAACCCCAGCTAATATAACAATACTTATATCTTTCAAATAATACTTTTCGCCTATTCTCAAACAACAGTTAAGTGCCGATTTGATCGTGACGTATAGCATAATACTGCATCCGCGTTCGTCAAAGAGCGCCAGTTTGCAATAAAATCTGCGACGGAACCGGAAATCGACGTGGACGGTCCGCGCACATTGCGTGCACGTGAGTTAGAAGTAAACGCGTAGTAACTGGCAAGTTATATCTACATCGAACGTTAAGGATGCCCAAGGCTAAAGGTGCCAATAAACGGAAGAAGTTCAATTACAATGCCAATAGGAAGAAATTAAAAACAAAGGCCAAGAAACAGGCCAAACCTAGGATTGAATGGTAAGTGTGGTTTCTGCTATATAATGACTTCGTGGCATTACATTCCCAATGGTGCCCTGCCAAAATCCATCTTGTCGGTCAGTTTACTGGCACCATGTCCTTTAAGGCCCCAAAGCCGTTTTAGGTGCCTTCAAATCTACAATTTTTTGCCGTTTCGTTAGCGATTGGAAACTATTCCCAATTGCTGGTTCATCGTGTGGTAGTGACTGCTCACATAGCCAAAGTTTGTATGAATGTTAATCCTCAGGTCCAGGTACATTTTTCTACTTCTTGATGACTGTTTAATATTATTATATGCAGTAAATATAGTCATAATGAGAAAAACGTTAAGCGTTATATGCCATATTAAATTCTGATTGTCTTCTCACTTTAACACATTGCTTTACCATGTGTTGTGCACACTGCTGCTAGATCGGGCCACAGTCATGTCAAGCTTATTGTCGTGTGCCCGTGCTGCAGTGAAATTCATACTTGCAGGTCTCCTCAGAACAGATGACAAAATACAGTACCATAATATGCGGATGATCTACAGAAAAGTAACAGATTCAAGTTTCTCGATAAGGCTAATTTAATTCCTTACCATATTTACTATATAACAAACACAAAAAATGTCATTAATATAAACGGCATTTCGAGGTCACTCTGTTTGGCAGTTTTTATGTGAGTTTACTGAACGCCAGAGAACTGTTACATTCTTGTAGGTCTACAACATTAGCACTGTCTTCAATGAAGTTGGAAATTTCTTGCAATAGTTAAAACCAGTTGAAGAACACACCGTTTCTGTTCTTTGTCCTTTGTCAGTATGCCATTGTAGTTCTCGCCTAGCCTTATTCTTGTTTTAGCTCGTCAGCATATGACGTCAGGGAATGCCTGGTAACGGTGGTCGCTGCTGGCTTTGCACCATTTTCTCCTTTGCTTCTGCAGAGACTGTGTCATCTAAAAGGGCTAAAATAGAAACTCCCACTAGAACTTTCAGTTTCTTTTTTCTTTTCTTTTTTAAGTTGTTTACTAGAGTATATACTTGTACATAATAGCAATGCAAATAAAATGTTCAGAATGGAATGACCTTTAAATGTTTCGTAGGTTGAAATGTCACAGGTAAGTATGTTATCCCTAATGGACAAAAATAAGTCTTGTGGAAAAATGCTTCTGTGCTTCTACAAACATCAACTCTTTGCATTGATTTGTGGACCACCCTGATGTACGTGTGTGAGTATGTATATGTAAATATGTATAGGTATAGATACACACACAGACATGAATAGATACTTGCAAGTATTGTTATGTAACTTTATATACACAAACACTGATTGTTATGTTGCAGAATGTGAATTCTTAGGATTGAAGGATTGACTGTTCAGGGGCCTTATGACTTGCGGGTAGAAGCTGTCCCTGAAACTTTTATTACAAGTGCTAGTGGCTCTGGACCTGTTTGTCAGAAGAAGGACGTGAGAAGAACAGCTGTGTGGAATGGCTTTTGTGCTTTTAAGGTAGTGAATGTTGTGTCTTTCCTGAAGAGAAGTCAGCTTGGTGCTGGTGGTATTCTGTGCCACCTTTGCCACACTGCAGTAGTGTAAAATCTTAAGCTGATCTGCTGCTATACAAGGATCATGCGATGAAGACAGTGAGGGTGGACACCACTGTGCAACTACTTTGTAAAGATCAATGAGTAATTTATTTTTATTTTTCAAGCATTCAGCTGTAACTTGTGAATATCTTCATTAGTCTTCAGATTTTTTTCCTTTTCTCATTTGATGAAGTTTATGTGTGTATTAAAGTGACCGAAGTCAACAGGCAACCTTGGCTGCATTTGGAACACATGTGATATTATTACTTCTTCAGCTTGCACATTGACAGATGAATTTCAAACAATAGGCAGTTGTTATTCTTTGCAAATAAAATGATTGAAGGTGGCAGTTCTGAGTATCTTTTCATTGTGCAAACAAGTGCAACTGTATTACTTATAATACAGCTTACCTGTTGCAACATTTTAGGATTCAACTTTCCAAAATATTTTCTACAGCTGAAGGGCACATTGGGAGTTTTGTTTAGGATAACATAATTGTAATTTTATTAGATGACTGGTGGATTGACAGCTGTTGTTTAATTAGCTAAGGACAAACTTAGTATATACTGTAGTCTTTTTTTCTACTTTAAAAGGTATTTTATTTTATTTTTTAACAGTAAGCAGCTAAGAAGTGCTTGGAATTACAGAAAATCTGCTTCTCAGAACTTAGCAGACATGGGTCTAGCATTTGATCCTAACAAATCTTTGCCTTGCCACAACCGAAAGGTAAGCAATACACATTATGAAGATGTGGAACTGGCAGAGCTGGTATGCAGCTGTATCCAGCTGATGTGTTTGTGCAAAAAGAGTGTGGTTGAACACACCTTTTTATATGGTATAAATCATTTTGGTTCATTTTAATGTGTTTGTTTCTCTTAAATGTCTTTGTCAAGTGTGTGAATGCTTTTAGTTTGTTGCCCTTAACAACACCACTTGGTGCATTGGCCTCCTTGGGGATGTGAAGCAGGGGTAATAAGCTTCATTTTGGACCAGTGTTTGTAGTCTTACTCGATGATCAATATCTCATCTTTTTGTAAAACAAAAACATGTTATTGAACAGTTTTATGACTGATTAATTTAATCCCACTATGACTGATACATTTAACCCCACTAGCAATGTTAAAATTATAGAAACATTTCGGGTCTTTTCCCAAGCTTTAATTTAAAACATAAAACAATTGCCAAGGAAAAAAAAAAAACATTAATCCCAACAAAACTCATTAGTTCATTTAATTTCTCTAAAATGACTACAGGTCAGTTTTGAGGTTCCCCATAGTACTACTTGCATGGCCTTATGCTTTCTGCAATGCAGGGAACAGACAATCTCCAAATTGACACATAAAAACAGATTTAAGTCCAACATGTAAGGAATTGGGAGATTTGGGGAGATTATCACAAATTGTTTGAATTGTGTTAAATGTTTTGAGTATTTTGTCCTTGCATTATTCAGATATCATGTTCAAGTATGTTTGTTCTTTTATTGAAGGATATTTGCTGAAATCTTGTGCTACTGCCTTTGTGCATACATACAGTATGTATACACGACAGCATGTCGGGTGTCCAGTACCTGCATATCAGTAAAGGAAAGTGGTTGGCAAGTTGTATTGGGCTAATGTTGAAGTGACTTGCTTTATATAAAAAAAAAAAACCTAACGAAACACAGTCTTAACTGCAAAATAAGGGTAACAACAAAAACCTCAGTGATTTTTGTGAACTGTTTTTCTGGTACATATCCATACTTGTGCCTCAATATGAAGTGTTGCTCTTGCACTCTCTTTCACTCTTTCCTTCTGTGGGGAATGCTATTTGAAAGGGGCAACACTGCAGATTTCAGGGGATGCACAGATAGTATTGTCTATATATATATATATATATATATATACACAACATTACCCAATAAGTTCAGGTAGCTGTTTAGAGAAGTTTCACTAATTTCTTTGTTCTTTTTTAAATTTATGTCTCTGAACTTGTTCCTTTTACTGAATATGTGCAATTCATGCAGTTTCATTAAATGGAATGCCGAGTGCCATTTTACTGTTGTGTTTTTGTAGTTGATTATACTTAGTTTCTTATGGTAAAAATACGAAATTCTCCAAAAAAAAAAACTAATTTAAAAAAGTAGAAAAAAATAGAAAATGTTATTTGGGCAAAAGTTAAATGTGTTTCATAAGCATTAGTTAGCCTCCCACACTGCATGCTCCATGTGTCAGTGAGTGGTCCTCTATGTGAAGGAAAACTTTTTAAAGTTTGTGCAGAATCTGTGTTTAAAAAAATTTCCATCTGTGTCCCCATGAAGATTTTATTTGAAACTTCATAGTTTTAATAATATTATTTCTTAATCTGTTTGCCTTAAACTGAAAAGGTTCAACTAATACAGTCTTTCCTCATAGCTCATACCATGCTTGCAAACACGAGAATTGCATCTCTTTACCTCTTCCAAAGAGATTCTTCTGAAATTAGAATTTAATTGCCAAGTAAATAAAGTATATATTTGCTTACTGACACATCAAATTGTTTGTTTTTCAACAGGTTACACGTATGGAAGTTGACTGCTCAGATACTTCACGAAAGACCAAAGCGAGCAAACTCTACGTATTAAAAAGTGAGACCTACATAGTTTTTGCAGCAGCTGGTTTAAAATAAATGAGGTTATATTTGACAGTATTAAAATTCCTGCATGGTCAGTTAAATTTTTATTGTTTGCATGATTAACAATTACACATTAAGTAGAAAATGGACAGATGGACCATTCATTTTTTTGAATGGAGGTAGTGAAGGTAGTAGTTTTCCATTTGTCAGATATTTGTGAGAATCATTGCAGCTTGTAGTGGCAGAGGAATAAGACAAACTCACTTGTGGATGCATAATTCTATTAAGCACTTGAAGAAGAATAGGCCACCACAAACCTTGTGACCCCTCCCCCAGAAAGTGACATATTTAAAGTCTGTTTAGTCTTTATTGAGCACTAGGAATCATTTTTTACATAGTATTATAAAATGTATAATTTCACATCTACAAGGGTTTTCACCACAACTTCAATACATCACTAATACTACTATGTGGAACTCCTGCTTAGTCTCCGTCCCACTCTTCAAGTTACTGTTAGCACTGTAATGTAAACAAGGGTGAGTGAGTTGAAGTTATTTTCTTACAACGTTCACTTAACAGCTAAGAAGGAATGAGAATACAATTCTAGTACACAGAAAGTGCAGAATATCCGAACAATATACTGACTCACATTACCTCTACCATGAAATGACTTACAACACAAATAAGATTACAGATATACAAAATGATCTGTATAATGAAATCATCCTAGTAAATCTTTAAGAATTCAACCTATTTGTGTATTTCAAGTTTCTGTTTTTAATAGTATAACAGGCTGCTACTACTACTAGTACTGAAATATGTTACAGTACCCTGGCAAGCATGAATTTCATTTAGAGGATTGTAGTCAAATACAGTGGTGTGAAAAACTATTTGCCCCCTTCCTGATTTCTTATTTTTTTGCATGTTTGTCACACAAAATGTTTCTGATCTTCAAACACATTTAACCATTAGTCAAATATAACACAAGTAAACGCAAAATGCAGGTTTTAAATGATGGTTTTTATTATTTAGGGAGGAAAAAAAAATCCAAACCTACATGGCCCTGTGTGAAAAAGTAATTGCCCCCTGAACCTAATAACTGGTTGGGCTGCCCTTAGCAGCAATAACTGCAATCAAGCGTTTGCGATAACTTACAATGAGTCTTTTACAGCACTCTGGAGGAATTTTGGCCCACTCATCTTTGCAGAATTGTTGTAATTCAGCTTTATTTGAGGGTTTTCTAGCATGAACCGCCTTTTTAAGGTCATGCCATAGCATCTCAATTGGATTCAGGTCAGGACTTTGACTAGGCCACTCCAAAGTCTTCATTTTGTTTTTCTTCAGCCATTCAGAGGTGGATTTGCTGGTGTGTTTTGGGTCATTGTCCTGTTGCAGCACCCAAGATCACTTCAGCTTAAGTTGACGAACAGATGGCCGGACATTCTCCTTCAGGGTTTTTTGGTAGACAGTAGAATTCATGGTTCCATCTATCACAGCAAGCCTTCCAGGTCCTGAAGCAGCAAAACAACCCCAGACCATCACACTACCACCACCATATTTTACTGTTGGTATGATGTTCTTTTTCTGAAATGCTGTGTTCCTTTTATGCCAGATGTAACGGGACATTTGCCTTCCAAAAAGTTCAACTTTTGTCTCATCAGTCCACAAGGTATTTTCCCAAAAGTCTTGGCAATCATTGAGATGTTTCTTAGCAAAATTGAGACGAGCCCTAATGTTCTTTTGCTTAACAGTGGTTTGCGTCTTGGAAATCTGCCATGCAGGCGGTTTTTGCCCAGTCTCTTTCTTATGGTGGAGTCGTGAACACTGACCTTAATTGAGGCATGCAGTTCTTTAGACGTTGTCCTGGGGTCTTTTGTGAGCTCTCGGATGAGTCGTCTCTGCGCTCTTGGGGTAATTTTGGTCGGCCGGTCACTCCTGGGAAGGTTCACCACTGTTCCATGTTTTTGCCATTTGTGGATAATGGCTCTCACTGTGGTTCGCTGGAGTCTCAAAGCTTTAGAAATGGCTTTATAACCTTTACCAGACTGATAGATCTCAATTACTTCTGTTCTCATTTGTTCCTGAATTTCTTTGGATCTTGGCATGATGTCTAGCTTTTGAGGTGCTTTTGGTCTACTTCTCTGTGTCAGGCAGCTCCTATTTAAGTGATTTCTTGATTGAAACAGGTGTGGCAGTAATCAGGCCTGGGGGTGGTTACGGAAATTGAACTCAGGTGTGATACACCACAGTTAGGTTATTTTTTAACAAGGGGGCAATTACTTTTTCACACAGGGCTATGTAGGTTTGGATTTTTTTTCTCCCTAAATAATAAAAACCATCATTTAAAACCTGCATTTTGTGTTTACTTGTGTTATATTTGACTAATGGTTAAATGTGTTTGATGATCAGAAACATTTTGTGTGACAAACATGCAAAAGAATAAGAAATCAGGAAGGGGGCAAATATTTTTTCACACCACTGTATGTATCTTTGATTTTACATGACATTCATATGGTTCTATGTATGTTGTTTTTTGTGTTACATTACAACCACATATATAATGTTGAAAATGGATCAAATGTGGTTAGGTGCAAAAAAAAAAAAGAAACGGACATGTGCATAAAACATCTGTTGTGTACATACATATACAGTTGTTCCATTGAACTACTGGGTGTTTCAGTGTACAGGATTATAGTTTTCATTCTTTCAGTTCTGCTCTTCTAAGAGGCGCTGTGATATGCTTAAAACAATCTTCTAATAATTTGAAAAACACTGCAAAATTTGACTCTCTTTAATTTTCTAGAACTTGAGGCAGAGGCTAGTCTTCCAGAAAAAAAGACAAACGCCTTGTCTACGGACATGAAAGAGTATGTGCGACATATGATCGAACACCATGGAGAAAATTATAAGGTAGGTACCATGAAAGTTGACATACTATACATTTTGTCAGTAGAATTAACTCACTTAAATATACTGTTGGTCAATGAAATTTAAATATTAACTTTCAGATATGTATCTCATTTCGTGAGAGTAGTCAGTAAATTCTGAATAACTGGCACTCAGTTGGTATTGTTTAGAATACCATGACCATCCATCTAATCTTTAATAGCCTTTTAGTTGTAGAATTCTAAGCTATTTACAGGATTTTGAGTTGCAAGATCACAGTCAAGTTTCACCATCTTTTTAGTAAAATTAACATCCTTTCTAAAACTTGATGTTTTAGAGCTTCATTTAATCATGTGTTTGGAATGTAAAGCTTTCATTGTTTACAGTGGGTACGGAAAGTATTCAGACCCCCTTCAATTTTTCACTCTTTGTTATATTGCAGCCTTTTGCTAAAATCATTTAAATTAATTTTTTTCCTCATTAATGTACACACAGCACCCCATATTGACAGACAAAAAGAATTTTTGAAATTGTTGCAGATTTAATAAAAAAGAAAAACCGAAATATCACATGGTCCTAAGTATTCAGACCATTTGCTCAGTATTTAGTAGAAGCACCCTTTTGAGCTAATACAGCCATGAGTCTTCTTGGGAAAGATGCAACAAGTTTTTCACACCTGGATTTGGGGATCCTCTGCCATTCCTCCTTGCAGATCCTCTCCAGTTCTGTCAGGTTGGATGGTAAATGTTGGTGGACAGCCATTTTTAGGTCTCTCCAGAGATGCTTAATTGGGTTTAAGTCGGGGCTCTGGCTGGGCCATTCAAGAACACTCCCACAGCATGATGCTGCCACCGCCATGCTTCACTGTGGGGACTGTATTGGACAAGTGATGAGCAGTGCTTGGTTGTCTCCACACACTGAGGAGAGGCAAGACACATTATTATTATTATTTATTTTATTTATTTATTTATTTATTTTATAAGCCGTGGAATTGGATTTAAATTGGCCCAGTCCTTAGTCTAGGGCTACAAACATACAGTTATGGTATGGTATTCATAACACTCACTGGTACATCATCTAACCTTAGCCTTCTGAGACAAGTGTTTGTATTAATGCTGTCACGTAAATTATGAATATACATCCATTGTTTTATATTTTAAAAATGGATTTATTTCTGTCATGCCTTTAAATGTAGAACTAGGGCTTGGATGTGGAAGGAGCCTTGCAATGTTGGCAAAAAGTTAAAGTAGGCAAATGTGATTGCTACTCCTATACAAAGAAAAATATGTTCGCATACTGCTTTAATTCTTGCAAAATAGAGCAAGAAGTACTTGGCAACTGTATGTAACATACCTATTGTTACATCATTTAATCTTTGCAGTTAGAGATCTCTTCTATGAGCTTTCATACAAAGAGAAAGGAGGCTTGTCTGCCTGATGTTTTGATTTTTTGTAACACAACAGAATTGGGGGGGAAAAGAAAGGAAAAGGGCCAAACTATTTGTCTTTAGCGTTACAATGTGTAGTTAGCTCTTCTTGACCACAATTACTAGTGGATATAAAAACTGATAAGTGTAAGACTTTGATTTATACGGTCAAGCAATCTAAAAAATATTAAATCTACCTCAATTTAAAAATGCCTATTGCAGTCCGCTTTACTATATAAAGGTTAGCTTTTAAATATACACATGGAATGCCTAGTGAAGCAAAAGCTTGGGGTAGAAATTTAACAGTTTTCACCATCTGCCAATGAAACCCCTTATAGCTTTTATGTATACTGTAGAATGTTTAATTCAGTTATTAAGTGAGCCAAAGAAGCTTTGATAATATATAGCATTTGATGTGCATATGTGTTTTGGATCAAAATTGATTTGTTTAATCTATTGGGGGGTCAGTCCTCATCACACTGCATGACATTTTCAGTGATTGTCAGTCCAGTTCCACACTTAATTATCTTAAAATACCTGGGTGGGGTGGTAGTCAAGACACACTTCCATGACTACCAGTTGTGTGGTATGACATACTCAGATTGGTCTGAGACACACCCTGGCAAAATCGTATGTTTAGGACAGGCTTGTGTGTGTGTGTGTGTTAAGAACCGACAACCAGTGAACACACAGCCGGAAATACATTTTGTTCAATATGGTCCCAAGGAAAGAAGGAACACAAGTGTTTTAGACTGGCTTGCATTTGTCATAATGCAACAGGATTGAAAAGGGAAAACACATTGGCTGAGATTGTGGCTGAGCGTGCCATAACTGGAAAGCCATTAAACAGGTCCTCATGCTTCCAGGCAAGCATGTTATTGGCCATCAGAATGTGTGAAACTCGCAATACTTTGGAAATGTGAACCTGTGCTTATATTTCTGCATGGAGAGCCCTGTAATTTGTGATCTCCTTTGACTCCTAGTCATATAATGTGACATCCTCAAGGCAACAGAATCAGCAACTATAGTCATTAACTTTGACATCCTATCTGAAGCAGTGTGCTTGCCTGCAATAGGAATAGTTCATTGAAATCAAGTATTCAGAATTTAACCAGAAAACTAATCTGGACACTGTTTTCTTGTCACTGTTTTGAAGGAAATGGCCAAGAATGAGAAGAACTATTACCAGGACACACCCAATCAAATAAGGAGGAAGGTGGATCTTTATAAGCGCTATCACCCCGAGGAGTATGAGGCTTTCATGACATCCTTGAAAGAAAAGAAAATGGACACATCATAGACTGATGAAAAGTGTGCTGACTTACTCCTGCATTTTGTGAACGTTTTATGCAGCCTTTACAAATGGATTGTTGGAGGGCAACATTTTCACTGTACATTTCAGGGTTTAAAAAAATGCAAGACATACATACTAGCTGCTAATTAAAAAAAACAAAAAAAAACAAAGTGTCTCCATTTTCTGTCAACAGAGAATATGGTCTGCCTTATGAAGAAACATGACATTTGGTGTTCAGTTTCCAAGAGGTCAATCCTGTATATGGTGAAATTGTTACAAATTTGCTTTGTTTTCCCTCTGTTGTAAATATCAAACAGTGCCCATGTATGTATTTCTGAGGAATTTAATCAATACTGGATGTTTGTCTTAATAAACATTTTTCTTTTTTACTCAGAACTGAGGAGTTTGAATTCCTCCTTTGCAGTCAGTAAAGGGGATCTGGAAAAATCAGTGGTGTTGGTAAGATGTACCCGGTCAGTTTACAACAACAAAAAAATATCCTTTGATAAGCCTGTATGCTTTTATAACGCTGTGGTTCTGTGAGTAGGATTTGTATATACAGTAGAGACAATTAGGATAAAATGAACAAGGTTACTAACAAGAGATGTTGAACACAAGCACATTTCCTTGGATGTTATTTGTGCTGTGTTTGTTCTTTTTTCTCTCTCCATGGGCTAGACCCCAGCCATATATTTAAATGTCTCCTTGACTTTTGTCCTCATACACTTTAGATAAATTTAGTAAGAGCTGTCTTTCTTGTTCATCCATGTTGGAAGAAGCTGAATTAAAAATTTAAGATACAACAGTGCAGCACATTTTTACAATATAAATAAAATCTTTATTAATCCCAACATTTTTTTAAAAGTATAGTATTACACCTTATCACAAAATTATAAAGTCTGGTCTTTTTTTTTTTAATGGTTCTACACATTTACATTTCAGCAAACACACTAACACTGGACAGCAACCTTGCTTTTAGAAAAGTAGCACACAGTTTTGATTCTGCCAGCTTAATGACAATGTTCTCCAGGAGGTGATAACAGCACAGTGCAATTACCAGATATTCTCATATGAACTCTGTGTGGTATGGCATGCTTACAGGATACGTAGACTCTTTATGCCTGAAGTAGAAGAACGACGTTCAATTTAATCCATTCAAAATTCTATCCTGGTGAGTGTAAATTTAAGAAAGTATCTCTTCTGTTACTGTTTAATTAGCACAAAGCTAACTGTGTCATTTGATGATGAATTTTTTTGTATGTAAATATTTTTTAGGATAAATTTAGTTTTTCAGATGGAAAATACATTTTCAGTTAAATTGCTGGTTATGTTTCAAGCTAGTATGGATTAAAAAAGCATTGCCACTTTCCCTGATGCAAGATTATAGATATTAAGTAATTGAAAAGGCACAGTAAACTCATTTATTTTCCTTGTGTCAGGGATGCCAGGGGCAACAACCCGGCCGGGACGCCTTGAGGGACCAGAGGAGGGTCTATGTGCTCCCTGGATCATGTGGGGGCCGCCATCCTGGTTATTTTGGGGGCCACGGGCACAGAGCTTTGAAGCTCCACCCTGTAGGGACCCGTGGTCGCCGCCAGGGGGCGTTCCTGTGCCTTGGGAGCCCTGGACCTCAGCTCTTCCACCACACCAGGAAGTGCTGGGGGGAAGAAGAGCAGGGACACCCGGAGTGCTTCCGCGGATGAGGCCGGCACTTCCGCCACACGGGGCGTGTCGGCGGGTGATTGCCGGAACCCACCTGGAGCACAGCCGGGTGATACTAAAAGGGGCCGCCTCCCTTCATTCAGGGCGAGAGTCGGGAGCGGAGAGGACTGAGCTTGCTGGAGGAGGCAAGGAGGCGGCCTGAAGGTGAAGAAGGCATTGTGTGGCCAGGACTTTGGGGGTTTTGTGGTGCACTTGTGTGACTTTATTATTGTAAATAAACGTGTTGTGGGTGAAATGAACGTGTCCGCCTGTCTGTGTCTGGGCCAGTCTCCACACTTGTTTCAGATAATAATTCTAAAAACTTGAACAAACCAATTTTGTTTTTTCGCATGTATTGTTTTATTTCGTGCCCAAATTTGACATTAGATACTGTGGTATCCTTGCAGTACAGTAATTCACAGTAAAAACAGTTCACTTCCATTGTTTTGCATAAGTAGAAATAACTCCTAATAACCTAAAAGATAAATACATTTCATATCTTTTTGCTCATACTTTATTGTGATCGCATCACAATTTTATTAAGTAAATAGTGCAGTGTAATTCCTTTCATGAATTTGTGTATTTAGTATGTAAACATTTAGTGTGTGTGCATCAAATCTTTTCTTGTCTAAGAAATTTGAACAAAAAGAAAAATAACTTGTTTTACACCAAGCAAAAAAAATATAATTTTCTGTTTTTATATTGGAAGCAGGTTAGGTTTCACACACCAACCCACATGTGATGAAATGATGAAGAGCCATACTGTGTATGTTCTTTACGGAGCTCATCTAAACAGATGGTTCTGATCTGAAAAAAAAATGCAACATAGAAAAACTAATGCAGCGTGCTTTTTAATTTTTTTTTCTTCCAGCCCTCCTGTGAGCACCATACAGGAATATTTAAATATAATAGACAGGTAGGCACAGTAAATATTATAGATAAAATATTAAGGATTGATTTTAGAATAGATGGGATAAACAGTCCTTGCAAGTCTTTGTATTGTTGACTTATACCAGTTACTGAACAATATATCTTCTTGTTACCATAGAAGTGAAAGCACAGTGCCAGATGTTGTGTGGTGTTAATATCTTCTCTTTAATTGGACTGGTGCTATTGCTGCAGGATATTAGCATGACAGAAAAGGAAACTGTAGAGAATAATAAAATAGGTTTTGTTGTTTTCACCTGTTTTAGTTCTATGCCAGTAGCTTCAGAAAGTATAAAGAACATGCTGAACAATATGGACAGAAGACATATAAGTGCTACTGGGAATAATGAAGTTGAAAACAAAGCCCTGGGAGCAGTCAATAATTTAGCAAGTTTTCCCAAAAGCCTTTGACGATATTTACAAGCCTTTAGCACTTAACAGTGCTGAGCTAATTACAGAAGATTGAAGTCTTGTTGCATACATGAAGATGACAAAGCCAAACCTGGCAATTAAAGACCAGATAGGTGTAAATGTGTGTCACTGGCAAAATAATGAAAGCATTGATAAGACCCAGTAGAGGTATTGGCAGACCATCCACGTATGCTTAGACATAAGTGTTTGTTAAAAAATATGAAGTCATTATATGTAGCCACCTCCTTCACCAGCAAAAATGGAATAAAAATCATACTGCTGATAAAGATTTAGCTTGACTTTCAAAAAGTGTGCAAAGAAGCAACCCATGATGAGCTAATTATTGCAATCGAGAGACAATGCTTCAGCGCCCAGTGTACAGACAGCAGAAGAAATAATTTAATTACATAAAACAACTTGTAATAATGCAAGTCCAACATGGTGTTCCACAGAGGCTGCTGCTCTTTATATTTTGCCCAGAGGGGACTGGGTGGTCTCATGGTCTGGAATCCCTACAGATTTTATTTTTTCTCCAGCCGTCTGGAGTTTTTTTTTTCTGTCCCCCCTGGCCATTGAACCTTACTCTTATTCGATGTTAATTAATGTTGATTTATTTTGTTTTATAATTGTGTCTTTCATTTTTCTATTCTTTAATATGTAAAGCACTTTGAGCTACTGTTTGTATGAAAATGTGCTATATAAATAAATGTTGTTGTTGTTGTTGATAACAAAGTGCCCACTTCATCTGGTTCATGGTTGTGGGAGCTTGAGCCTATTTCAGAAGTAACGATTGGCAAGGCCGTCATAGCACCAACTGGGGCACACACTGACTTAAGAGTTACCACCAAACCTGCACAAGCATCTTTGGGAATGTAGGGAGAAGGCTAAAAAAAAACTAACAAGTTAGTTAAATTTGCAGGTGAGAGTGAAGTCAGGGCAGTAGATGTCCTACAGTTGTCTAAAATCACTGCACATATGCCCCAACAAAATTCAGAATTAGACAGATAATTTCATGTAAATACAGAATGCGTAAATGTCTTATAGGAAGTAAAATTATTCAGTAAAATAACAAGATGTGGCTGGGACTCTGTATTTAGAAATTACAGCTTATGAGAAAGACTTGGGAGTCCAAATAGACCTGTTTCTGCCCTCAATCAGACAGCATTCAAAACCAATTACAAAAGGGTTAAAGGAAAGCCTGCTTATATAGGACTTCTAGGAGTGGGAAAGGTTATTCTTATACTCTATAACTCATGAAAGAGCACATACACACATTGCAATATTAATACTGGAATATACTGTAGTGTGCATGTTTTGTTTAATCGATTGATTCAAAGACTCTTTAAGAGATTTGAGGAAAGACTGAATTAACTAAATCTTTTCATCTTATTGGTCATTGAGAGGTGATGGGATTCAAGTATTTAAAATAAGTACCGCCAACTGTTACTTTAAAATAAATTCTTAGCCATTGGTACAGTGCTACCTGCGTAAGATGGTTGTTTTGCATAGATGTCATGAAATATAAGCTCAACAAGCTGACCTTAGATAGATTTAGAAAAATACCAAGTGGTACAATTTGAAGTAGCAATTTGGAGACCTGCAATTTTAGAAATGTTAAGTGAACTGGAAATGACAGCATATGTTGGCCTAGTCACTTGTCATCAATTCTCGTTTGTACAGGTACAGCAAATTCTGTAGTATGTCCTTGGACAGTGCACTAAATATTACCTGTTAATAAAAATATAGTTGATAAAAATTGTTGCCTTGCCTACTACTATGAAGATGACAAGAGTCTGTTCTTAGCACGAGCGAACAAAATATATGAGACCAATATACATGTGTAACATAAAAGGTTTCAGAATTTTTAGGATTTCCAATTCATTTAATAAACTTGCACAACAGAATAGTAAAGTCACAAGGGGGGCTGAGGCTATCCCAGTAGCAGTGGGTACAAGGCAGGAACCAATCCCCAAAGGAGTGCCAGACCCTTGCAGGGCTTACACACACAGTCCTACAAAACATAAATTTCGAGTCGCCAGCCAATCCTTATGAGTGGTTTGTTGTGAAGTGAGGCTCTCTTTAGTAGAGAACAGACTGAAGAGAGCATGTTATGAGTGGTCAAATAAAGTTTAGCATCCCCACCTAGTGGATTGATTGGCGTAAAGCACCTGCTCTGCTGTGTGACCTGCTGTTTATTTTACATACATATGATATAGTGGTGATTCCAATTGGTAAAGGAACCCATATAATGAGTAAACAAGTTTTAAATGTTTTAAATACGTATATACAAGTACAATATGTATATGTGTGTGTTTTCAATTGGTAGTTTTAATTCATTTGCCATCACATAATTAAAAGGAATTAATCAAAGTAACATAAAAAATGATTAAAAACATATTGTTTATATATATATATATATATATATATATATATATATATATATATATATATATATATATATATATGTGTGTGTGTGTGTACAGATTTACACAGATAAGCGTGTGTGTTAAATTTAGTGGTAGTCTATTTATAGTCAAACCTATAAATTTAGTGGTAGTCTATTTATAGTCAAATCCTTTAACACATACAAAGGTAAAGCAACAAATAATTAGTGTAAACATTTTTTTAATATATAGTATATACATTTACACAGATACACTATATATCTGTGTCTGTGCACATGTATAGTAACATCTATAATTAAAACAAATGGCAACATAAATAATCAGTAAACAAGTATTGTTTTAAATATATACAGTAAGCAGTATAGGTGTGTTTGTGTTTTAAATAGGTGGTTTTAATTAATTTGCTCTCAAATTAAAAGGAAATAAATAGGAAAAGCAACATAAACAATGCTTGTTTAATCATCATTTATACTTTTGCACAGATATATATCCTTGTGTATGTATTTTAGATTAGTGGTTGTAATCCATTTATAATCATATTCTTAAATAAATAAACCAGTAAAGCAACAGAAAAAAAACAAACAAGTGCTGTTTATTTGTATACATGTGTATGTGTGTGTGTGTTTTTTAAATTAGTGGTTTTAATGTATCTATTGGCAAATCCTTCAACAATAAAGGATTTCAGATAATGAGATTGATGTATCCATCCGTCCATGTAGCGTACCTGCCTTGTCCAGTTTAAATTTATAAGGGAGCCAGAGCCCATCCTGGACTCAGCACAGCAACAAGGCAGATGTCCGTCCACCACAGGGCACCCTGATGCACACACATTGCTTCAATGACACCAGTCCAGTGTTAGACATGCATTTCTTTGGGATGTGAGAGGAGAATACACAAAGACACTGACTGTGCTGAGATTTGAATCAATTTTTCAATCATGGTGCCACCTGTTAGGGGTTGCCACAGCAGATTATCTTCTTCCATATCTTTCTGTCCTCTGCATCTTGATCTGTCACACCCATCACCTGCATGTCCTCTCTTACCACATCCATAAACCTTCGCTTAGGCCTTCCTCTTTTCCTCTTCCCTGGCAGCTCTATCCTTAGCATCCTTCTCCCAGTATACCCAGCATTTCTCCTCTGCACATGACCAAACCAACATAATCTTGCCTCTCTGACTTTGTCTCCCAACCGTCCAACCTGAGCTGACCCCTATAATGTCCTCATTTCTAATCCTATCCATCCTCGTCACACCCAGTGCAAATCTTAGCATCTTCATAAGCTTCAGTTAGTCCAGAATTCTGCAGCTCGCATCATTACTCAAATCTCATCTATTCACCATATTACTCCGGTCTTGCAGCAGCTCTATTGGCTCCCAATTAAGTTTTGAATTGATTTTAAGATTCTGCTATTAACATTTAAAGCCATTCATTACCTTGTCCCTCCATAACTGTGTGACCTCTTTCATGTTACCATTCCCTCCCGTAACCTTAGATCCTCTTCCTCCATCCATCTGACCGTCCCTCTCGCCCGTCTAACCACCATGGGGAGCAGAGCATTCAGCCATTCTACTCCCAAGCTTTGGAATTCATTACCTGGCGAGCTTAGAAATATCAAATCATATTCATCCTTCAAATGTAAACTTAAAACGCATTTGTGTAAAATGGCTTTTTCTTTATGATTACAGTGGTTATGTTTGGTTTTAATTTTTATATTTCCTGGTGTTTTTAGTTGTTTATAATTATGTCTTTTATTTATTTATTAATTTATTGTTTGTTCGGTGTTCTTGAGTTTTCAGAAAGACGCCTTGTATAAATAAAATGTATTATTTTTATTTTAACTCTGACACCTCCAGCTCTGTCTCCTGCTTTCTGGTCAGTGCCACCGTCTCCAACTCATATAACATAGCTGGTCTCACTACCGTCCTATAGACCTTACCTTTCACTCTGTCTAATACCCGTCTGTCACAATTTACTCCTGACACTTTTCTCCACCCATTCCACCCTGCCTGCACTCTCTTTTTCACCTCTCTTCCACAGTGCCCATTATTCTGTACTGTTGATTCTAAGTATTTAAACTCATCCACCTTTGCCAAGTGTACTCCCTGCATCCTCACCATTCCACTGACCTCCCTCTCATTTACACACATGTATTCTGTCTTGTTCCTACTGACCTTCATTCCTCTCCTCTCCAGAGCATATCTCCACCTCTCCAGGGTCTCCTCAACCTGCTCCCTACTATCGCTACAAATCACAATGTCATCAGCAAACATCATAGCCCACGAGGACTCCTGTCTAATCTCGTCTGTCAACCTGTCCATCACCATTGCAAATAAGAAAGGGCTCAGAGCTGATCCGTAATGTAATCCCACCTCCACACTGAATGCATCCGTCGCTCCTACCGCAGACCTCACCACAGTCACACTTCCCTTGTACATATCCTGTACAACTCTTACAAACTTCTCTGCCATTCCCAACTTCCTCACACAATACCACAACTCCTCTCTTTTCACCCTGTCATATGCTTTCTCCAGGTCCACAAAGATGCAATGCAACTCCTTCTGGCCAACTCTAAACTTCTCCAGCAACATTCTCAGAGCAAACATTGCATCTGTGGTGCTCTTTCCTGCTATGAAACCATTCTGCTGCTCATTAATCATCACCTCACTTCTTAACCTAGCTTCCACTACTCTTTCCCATAGCTTCATGCTGTGGCTCATCAAATTTATCCTCCTGTAGTTACTACAGTACTGCACATCCCCCTTATTCTTAAATATCGGCACCAGTACACTTCTTCTCCACTTCTCAGGCATTACATTAAAAAATCTGGTTAAAAACTCCACTGCCATCTTTCCTGTACACCTCCATGCTTCCACAGGTATGTCATCTGGAACAAAGGCCTTTGCATTCTTCATCCTCTTCATAGCTGTCCTTACCTCCTCCTTGCTAATCCATTGCACTTCCTGATTGACTATCTCCACATCATCCAACCTCTTCTCTCTCTTGTTCTCTTCATTCATCAGCCTCCCAAAGTACTCTTTCCATCTGCTCAGAATATTAATTAAAAAATTAAGATCTACAAAGTAAGCATGGCGCAATATATAAACATTAATATTGGAGAGAGAAAGGCAGAAAAAGTACAGAAAGAATGGCAGGTTATTGCTGGCAGTGCAAGTTGCCTCTCTGGGGCAACTTACCCAGAATAAAAGTTTAAACAACTAACACAAAATAAAAGTAAAAACTCAGACCATGTGCTGAGAAAGGCACAGTGAAATGTAGTGCGATGCTGAGTGTTAATGTTTTGAAATGTTTCTGATACCACAAGGTCTTCAAATTTAAAGTTACTGAAACTAAAATGAGGATATGTGTCAGAGTTCATCATACTCAGTTTTGCTAATGTGTTTAAAACGTGATGCTTGCTTTATAAGTGTTTAGTGTACCCACAAGTTAAAAAAGCACAACTGTTTGAATGTGCTGAATATATAAAATAGGAATGTAAAAATACAAAAAAGCTTACTGTGCAAAATAGCAAACTGGGATAAACACTTCAAAGAGAACACCAGTCTCTGCCTTACAGATTCAGTGGCAGTAAAGCTTCAAAAAGCCACCCGTTTAAGGCCTGCTTTGACTCCATCAGGTGCATTTCTGGAGATGGCAGTTCGAGGCGCCTGGATGGCATAAGCTGTTTGGGTGCTCCTTGGGTAGAAAAGGCACCAGCTTCAGCAGCAGCTCCCATAAGTCCGTCAGAGACTCGGCCAAATCCAGGCTGAGGGCCAGCAAGAAGCATTCCCTTTGATGTTCAATGGTGTCCAGCATCAGGGCTTCATGGAGCTCTGAGATTGAGACAGCATTTGGCAGATCCTTTAGCAGAGAGAATGGAAAATGGTGGTAAAGAACAAAAAAACATCATGCATGTTGTAGAAGTTCATGTAACACAGCAATTAGAGGTAAGTACTTCAAATGACCAATAAGCTGTGAAGGCCTTCAGCTGCTGCACTATATTGTGTATTCAATTTTTTTTTTTAATTTGCCCCAGGGACCACACACACGGGAGTTTATTGGAGTGAGGTAGCCTATTTCAACAGCCCATTTACAGTATGTAAAGGTAAGTGCACCCATACATTATCTGTCCTAACTAATTCTAGAACATAAGGGCAGGGAACATGTGTGGGTATGTTTGTAAGGCTTAACGGAGTTTTGACTTTTAGCATGTAAATAGTGTGATTTAGGCAAATAAAAACATCATAATGAATTGCAAAGCAGGATCACCACCACAGAGTTTCTACTGCTTATTTTACAACGGTTCATGTTGCACCTCAGGCAGGCAGTCAGTTGCTAAAAAATATAAGCTTTCCTGTTAGTGACTTTCTTACTGTGCCAGGTGGTGCCATCACTATAATACCAAGCTATCACTTCTATCGTCCAGTTCATATTTCAGGGTTCCTGTTCTGGGGTGGCTACTTGGTAGCGTAACTGACTCTGGACCTGCCATCCCACCAACACACTGAGAAGTATTTTCTCCAGGAATGCTATTGACTTAGACGTTTTTATTTTCCAATCCTGTGTGGCCAAATCTCAATTACGGTGATAGTGGACTTTATATTTTGATATTTGTTTATGTTGATCACACTTCTGTTTTACTTGTTAGTTAATGTAATTTGTTTATGTAAATGGTTTTTCAGTTTTATTAATTTATTGTTAGTACATAACATACAATTAACATTTATAAATTCACATAATCCAGACAAGTTTACAAACTGATTCTACTGAAGGGGGGAAATAAAATTCACTTGCATAATTAAATATTTTGGATTACAGGAAAAATTTAAGAGCAGGCAGCGAGAGATTTTTACATAATTTGCAGGAGTCAGGAATTTTTGGCAGACTCCTGGAACTTCTAGGAGATAGGTGGCGTTTATTCATTCTTGAGTGCTGGAGCCTATTCCAGAATGGGATTAGGACACATATTCTCAAATAGGTGACAAAGAGCTGCTGTCAAAAAATAGATGTTTATATTGTGCCTAAATTAATATTTGGCACAGGGTATAATAAAATTAGACCAGAAGATTAACGCCACAAACGCAACAAGTAAAATAATCACAATAATCATAAGACATGTCCTTAGAGGAAGTATGGAATGAAAAAGACAAAAAAAATCGTAACAGTTAGCACCCTTTGCTTGCTCTGCATTGACTTATTTTTGTGATTTTTAAAGGTTTTGATGTGGTATCTTTGTCATCTTTGTGGTACTCAGTCCTTCTGCCTGCTTCTGGCCCCATCTATGCATAAACCCATGTCGACTACTTAACCTTCTAGCACATTTATAATTCTAATATTTCCTAACTCTATCACCATATGCAAGGTTCAGGACTTCATCTTCTCTTTTTTTGTGCATGTTAACTCTACAGCTTGTCAACTCAGATGATGATAAAGGGAGCTGCCACCTTACCTGTTTGTTGGCCAAAACTACCAAAGGCAGCTCAGAAGCAGCTTGTAAAAGGCTATGAAGCTCCTCTTTGGCCAGTGGAAGGCGCTCTCTGTCTGTAGAGTCCACAACATACACCAGGACACAGGCTCTCTTCAGGTACTGAGCCCAATATGAGCGAAGGTTCTTACTGCCACCAACTAGCATCACAAAACAGACAAATGTGGTGATAAAAATCAAAAGACTGCAAGTTGCTACCACCCTAAAGCTTTCTCTGCCTCGTCATAATTTTGACCTACTTTGGAAAAGTGAACATGACCTGTGGAATGAGGTCTGTCCCTCTCTGTCTCTGTGTGTGTAAGGATTTGAGTCCATGGAGACAACAACTCAAAAACTAATTATGCAGTCCAATTGGAACATGACACAGTTGTTGAAGACATTCGAAAAGTAAACTCTACTAAATATTTTTTTCTTTTTTTAACATACATATGTGGACATATCAAGATTTGATTTTCTTTTTAAACAGTATGTTTAGATAAAGGTGATGTAAGTGAAACAAATAAATATTAGTGACATTTTAATAATGTATTAATTGAAAAATAAACAGCTTTATCTGTCAAAGAAAAAGTCCACCTTAAGCACTAATTTTCCCCAGGGGCAAACGGAACTTTATTTAATTAATCTAATAGCTGGTGATGCCCACTCAGGTAGACATTTCTTCTTCTTTCGGTTACTCCCGTTACTGTCTAAAAGTCTCTTTAATAGTTTTTCTTATTCCTCCATATAGAATTATTTTAACTGTGTGATGTTTGAGGGGCCTTTTGCCTTCACAGTCTGTTTCAAATCATCCCACGGCATTTTGATGGGATCCAGATCCTAGTTTTGACTTGACTATTCCAGAATCTTCAATTTCTTTCTTTTCCATTCCTTAGATTTACTGGTATGTTTAAGGTCATCCACATGTTGCAATATGCACTTTCTGTTGAGCTTCAGTCTTCTACAGATGGTCTCACGTCGTCCTCAAGCACCCTCTAGTGCAAGGAAGAATTCAAAGTAGGTTCTATGATGGTGAGCGGGTTAGGACCTCATACCGCAAAGTTGCCCTAAACCATAACATTTTCACCTCCATGCTTTCCAGCTAGTATCAGGTTCCTGTCATATGCTATCTTTGGTTTTCGTCAAACATGTTGTCTGATACTGTGGCCAAATAACTGTTATCTCTGCATTGTTTTTCCACAGCATATTGTTCTAATAGTCCTGGTGCTTTCCTAGGTGGTCCAGGGCATACTTTAATCTTGTCCCGATGTTCCTTCTAGACAGCAAATTTTTTCTCCTGCCACGTCTGCCATGTAGATGTAAGTTGTGCGGCCTCTTTCTAATGATAGATTCAAACACTTTCACATCAACAGTGGCAAGAGCTACATGTAGGTTTCTGTGATGAAAATCTGGTTTTCTTAGATACTTCTTTTAGCATCTTGTGTTCTTCTCTTGGGCTGTACTTGCTAGGGTGGCCGGGTCTGTGCAAATTGGTAGGTGTTTGAAACCGTCTCCACTTGCATATGAGGTTCTGAACTGTGGAATGGCTGATTTCCAGTTGTTTGGGGATCTTTCTGAATCCCTCCTTAGACTCATAAAGATCTATAGACTTCTTTCTGAAGGTCTCACAGAACTCTTTCGATCTCAGCACGGTGAAAACACACACTTCAACAACAAAGAACATACCAAACTAAATGTCTGCACTTTTTAAACTTCAGATAAATTACTCTGTCATGATTTTCTAACCCTTTGCATCTAAACTTGCACACCTGATTATAAGTTTGGGTATTTGAGGTAGTGATAAATGTAGAGATGGACTTATACCTTTTCCACATACAAAATGTCCGTTTAGGTCATGTAATGTACTAGAAAAGATTGAAAGGTGCTTGTTATATCACCTTTAATTATAAATACTGTTTAAATGAAGATCATTTCTTGATATGTACACATGTTAATAAAAGAGAAAACATTTCATGAGGTGAACTTAGTTTTTTACATAGCATGATTAGCATTATAAAGTGCAAAGATCCTTTGGATTTTGAGCACATATTTCCCTCTAAAAGATAATCACTTTGTTTCTTTCACACATTTGTACCAAAGCTGCAGCACTTTTATGGAGAGTATATATCTGGGGTCCTCAGGTTCAGTTCCAGATGGCCACAGTAGCTGCAGAGTTTTATTGCAAATCAGTTGCTTAATGAGAAGCCAATTGTTCCTAATAAGGTAAGTTGTTATTTAATTCTACAGCTTGCAAGTTTGTTCAGTCTGTTACATCAAGTCATTCTTTAACTGCAGACGCTCCTTTTCTGAGAATATCATTCAAGTGATTTGTGGACTGCAGCAGATTAGTAGTTCTCACTCTTTTACTTTGCTTCTCTCTTGCATTTCTTAACAGTTATTTTATAAACATGGATATTTTTTTATTAAGATGCAGATGTATAAATGGTGATCTATTGGCTCATTTGTCATTTGTTTCTCATTGTTAACTGGTAGCTGGTTAAGAACATGAGAAAATGAAACAGTGAATGCACTGAATCTGTTGAAGAGTAAAATTAATTGGGGATCAGAATCTTGCCAATCAAGTTAGCTAAATAAAACAGAAAAAATGTTGCTTGAGAGGTAATTACTTCAGTAGCAAATCCTGGCTTCTAAATAAGCAACTGGGTGGGGGAAAAAACCTGCAGCCAGTGCATCCCTCCAGGACTAAACTTGAAGATCCCTGGTGTCTGTCCTTTTTTATTCTTTCCAACAAGATATTCTTCCATTCCATTTCTCTTAATAAAATATTTGCAGATAATAAAATTGACAGTTTTTTTTTCACAAGGGTATGTGAGGCATTTATGTTTGACTTAGGAAGGAAGGTTTAGAGAATAAATCCTTAATGTAAAGAGACACCCAAAATCTTCACCTACTTGTCACTTACTTTCTAGGAGGTGCAGCTTGTAGCCTTCAACGTTGACACTAATGGCATTAAAACCTCGGGTAGGGCTAAAGGCAACAGGCACCCTACCGCCTGAAAGACCCCGCATAATGCTGCTCTTGCCAGATCCATTAAGACCTAAGACCAGAATCTGCTGATCCCAACTTTCCTCCACCTGGAAAAAAGTAAATGAAAGTCAAAAAGAGATATAGCTGCAGAAAGACATGTTCAAAGTCATTTGATACATAGAAATACAGTGAAACTGACTGTATGCTTTAGAAACTTTGATTGATAGTTCCACTCATTGTCTAGCAGACACCATGACACACCTTCTAGATATTAGGCACCGACATTGGGGAATTCATCCAGGTAGTTTGGTCTATCACTTAAATGAGGAAATTAAAAGAATTCAGGAGAAACAAAACCGCAGGCCAAAAATATAAAACAAGATTAACTTCTAACTTAGCTTCTACACCGTCGTAAATATAATCCTTCTGTAACAGTACTTTATCTGTTTCCCCACCTGACCTCTTAACTCTTATTCTCTTGAGACTCAAGCAGAAACATATTTGAATGTTGTCCTTTTATTTTTTTTAAACTGACAGCAAAATGAAAGCATGATGATCTGTGATCCATCCATTTTCTGAACCCACCTACTCTAATGTAGCATCACAGGGAGCTGATACCCATGCCAACAGAGTCAGGTGCAATGCAGTAATAAAGCTGGTAAGGGAAGGTAATCCATTGTAGAGCCCACTTACACATACACACCCACATTCAGTGAGGGCCAATTTAAAATCTTCCGTTAACATCAACAACAACATTTATTTCTATAGCACGTTTTCATGCAAACAATGTAGCTCAAAGTGCTTTACATGAAGGCAAAGAGAAAGGGTACAAGAAAAGAAACACAGATAATTAGGCAAGAATAATAATGAATTAGTAACAAAGAAAAAACAAATCCATATGATTTTATAAAACTCATAATATAACCAGTCGAAGATTAACATCCTTATATACAGTTTCACAATATAAATCTCTAGAGATGTGTCTGGTGATATGGTGAGATGTCCAGGAGAAAGAGAGAAAAAATAAATACATATCTTTTACACATCAGTACTTAGGATTTGCAGGGGGCATATGCAGACTCCTTTTAGACAGTGACTGATTGTGGAATCTGTTCCCAGTACTCTAAATCCACAATGCAGTAGCACATTACCGCAGTTTAACATCACAGCAATGCCTGTAATTGTGAATAAGGTGGTAGCTAGCTGGGATATTAACCTGAGACCCTAAAGCTGTGGGGCAACAGTGCTTACCACAGTTGAATATTAAGTATAGGCTTACAGCATAGTGAGGACAGCAAAACTTCCCAAAGAAGGAATGCCGAATGGAGATGTCTGTAAACACTGAAAATTTTTTTAAATAAAATTGTGAAGACCTTTTTAAAACTTTTGTTTGAAAAATTATTCTGAAAATGCTTCTATTTTGATTTAAAAAAATATATATGATTTCACTCAAACAGAAGTTACCATGCATCTATTTTGTTTGAAACCAATAGGTTTGTAGCATTGAGGATTAGCCAATCCCTTTACAAGTTTGTGTGCCACAGACACACATGGCCAAATACAGACTGACCCACCTACATAGAGGCAGACATTACACTAGAAATAGTTAAGTACTGTCCAAATATTGTAACAGTGTGTATATACACTTACAAATGCGTATTTTATATAATTGTATATATGTTGCATGATTAGCTCAGTTTTTCAGTTGTATTTTCATCAACTGTTCTGAAAAGACATGCAAATAAGAATTTCTTTATTTTACAATCGCATGACAATAAACTTGACTATACTTGAATTCACTAATGAGTAGTATATGCAAAGTCTTCTTTTTCTTCATCTTCCTAAACTGTCATATTCTGAGCAGGGCTGCCGGGAAGTTATAACTGACCTCAGCAACCACAGGGAGCAGGATGGGAACAATCCTTGAAATATTGTAGGGTAGGTAAAGTCATCAAAAACTCAAAGTTAAAATGTTTTTAAACTCAATCACATTACTTTCTGCTATAATGCATATGGAGAAAGTAAGAAGCAAATTTTAAAAAGAAAAATCTATACCAAAAATATTATTAACTCAAACACATCATACCGTAATAAGTAATAATATATAATGATGTATATTTATGTATAATGCAAATTAAAGTATATATTAAAAAGTAATGAGAAAAGATACAAATTTACTTTAAAAAGAGTAAGTCATACCCTTCGGTGCATTTCTGACTACAGAATGTGAGAAGGGGGGGAAAAAACATCTAATTTAGTAAGAAGTGTAATTAGAGGAAATAGTGGCTTACTCATTGCGAAATAAAACGGAAAGACACACAAAGAGCCGCTGCCACAGAGATACCCTGGACTGAGCTGGAGAGCCACAGCTGTAATTTGGCCTTGTTTTGTTCTGTTTCATTCTATAGTGTGTTAGTCAAGTTTATTGTCAAATGTGCATATAATAAAATAATAATAATACATTTTATTTATTTGTAGGTTCCTTTCTAAACACTCAAGGACACCGAACAATAGACAAAACACACATTATAAACAAAAGTAAAATACAGAAACTAAAATCAGACAGAGCAATTGTAATCAAAGAGAAAAAGCAGTCTTAACCAAGTGAGTTTTACGTTTAGATTTGAAAAGTGAAAATGATTCAATATTTCTAAACTCAGATGGTAGTGAGTTCCAGAGCTGGGGAGCAGAGCAACTGAATGCTCTGCTCCACATGGTGGTAAGACAGATGAAGGGCACAGTCAAGTAGATGGAGGAAGAGGATCTAAGGGTATGGGAGGGAATGGCAACATGGAGGAGGTCAGACAGATATGGAGGGGCAAGGTTGTGGATAGCCATTTTGAATTGAATGTGGAACTTAACTGGAAGCCAGTGAAGCTGCTACAAGACGGGAGTGATATGGTGAATAGAGGGGGTTCTAGTAATGATGCGGGCAGCTGAATTCTGGATCAGCTGAAGCTTATAAAGAGGTTTGCGAGAAAGACCAAAGAAAAGGGAATTGCAATAATCCAGACGAGAAGTGACAAGGTTATGAACAAGGATAGCAGTGGTGTGGGGAGTGAGGGAGGGGTGACAACGATTAAAGTTACGCAAGTGGAAATACGCAGACCGGGAGATGTTATTGATGTGGGACTGAAAGGATAATGTACTGTCAAGGATGACATCCAGACTCTTAACCTGTGGGGAACAGGAGACAGAGGAATTATCAATAACAAATGAAAAATGATCAGTTTTGGATAATGTTGATTTTGTACCAATGAGAAGAACCTTAGTTTTGTCACTATTTAATTTAAGAAAATTTGAAGAAAACCAGGATTTCATTTCTGCTATGGAATCAATAAGTGAGGAGGGTGGAAAGGAAGCAGTACGTTTGCTAGTGAGATAGAGCTCGGTGTCATTAGCATAACAGTGAAAGCTAATGTTATATTTACGAAAGATATTACTAAGGGGAAGGAGGTAATAATAAAAAGGAGGGGCCCCAGGACAGAGCTCTGGGGCACACCTGAAGTAACAGTGGTGGGTTGGGATATGAAAGTTTTAAGCTGAACAAACTGAGTGCGGCCTGAGAGGTAGGATCTGAACCAATTTAGTGGAGTGTGGGTAATGCCAATCAAAGATAATCTATTGAGAAGAGTAGTGTGACAAATAGTGTCAAAGGCTGCACTCAGATCAGGGAGGATGAGAATAGTAATACTAGAATCAGCTGCCATGAGGAGGTTATTAGTAATTTTATAAGTGCTGTTTCTGTACTGTACTGTGGAGGAGACGAAAACCAAAATCTGACTTGCATGTCTAATCACAAAAAAAATAAATAAAATAAACATAAAAGGTATGCATGACAAGCAACGTGTGTATAAAGCTATATACAGCATATACAATATGTATTTGCAAGTGCTGTAATGATGACCAAAATGTCTGTTATCTGTAAAAGGGACTATACAGAATAAGAATAATATATGAAAAAGTAGTTGTCTAGCAGCAGTTGTTTCATAGTGTGTACAGAGTACAATGAAATTTTACTCACATCACAGACCAATATGCAGCATATCACCACTCTCTGGCACCATAATGAACAAAACTGTATTAAAGTGTCAACTTCATCTGTGCTCACAGGTTTAATGACAACCTTGTCCTAAACTTATGCTTATATGTTCATATACTCCTAAGGACTGCTCATCAGATGATACACCCCAGGCTTTCAGTATGCCAGCTACCAATGTAGAGTCCATGGGGCAGTTGTGTCTGAAGAAAATGTGTTTATTTGCAGTAATACAGCCTGCTCCTTTTCAGCTAGTGTGGTCAGTGCTTGCTCGCCTTCCTCTCACATAAGCATGCACAATGCTGATGGCCATTTCTGCCTCTTACCTAAAGGTTAGCACTGTTGAGGCCCCTTGTCATATTCTGCATTTCAGGAATATCTGCCAGATTGTGGGAGAGTTCAAGTTTTTGGGTTTGACGCGTAAGGAGATGTGCACATTTGTGAATAAGAATATTTAGTGAGTATAGAGTCCCAGTGAAGAGGTTAGTTAATGTGAAAGGTGGCCGTCTATGGCCATGGACATGTGTGAAAGTCCTCACCTGCAGCTAGAGGCTACCTTATAATTTCATTAACTGGAGTAAATGGATTAAAATTGGTTTTGCTACAGATTACTAGGTGTCCCAATCAAAGCATGTGTGTCTCATGTTCTGAGAGTTAATAGCACACTCGGCATATATGGCGACATATTTTTGGAAAGTGCTAGCCATAGCGCATAGAGCAAGTCCTGCTAGAAGTGCAATATCAATAAAAAATGTGAATTTAATAATAGCAGCACAATTGCAGTAACCACTTCCACCTCATGACCCTCAGATTCCCATTTATGGTGTCTTCTGTATGAAGTTTGTATTTTCTTGATATTTTCACGTTGATTTCTTTATACAGTTTGTTGATTGAAATTGACATGGCATGTTCCAAGTGTGGTTGCCCTATCATAAGCTGACAGAGCCATGTGACTGAGGTCGACATTGTCTGTTAAGTCTGAATTGGAGAAGAGAGTGTAAGAAAATGTAACTGTAAATGGCACAGTATGAGTGAATGTGGGTGGATGTGTGCACGAGTGGGCCCTGCAATGAACTGACACTCTCTCCATGTATGGTTCCACTGCTGCTACAGTGAGCTGGATATGTGATTTGAATAGGTAACTAAATGTAATAAAATATAATGCTAGAGAAAATCCTGCTATATGAATCAGTGGGTTAGGCATAGAATATAGATGAACTTGAACTTCAGAGGAAGGGGAACAAAGATTGTGGGGTGCAGATATCATAATCAGACTGGTCTAAAATTAGTACAAGTTCTTGTGCATCTTTTGCTCCTCTCCCAGATAAGAGACAAATCCTTTTGCACATTCATTTATACTTGGGAGAGCAATGCTTCTGTAATGTATTCTAATTTATAATTTTTTAAACTCTGTATGGTGTCTTTCATAGCAAGGGTCATCTTGATCCACCATACAAACTATTTCTCCATCCATTTGTTTTCCCAGCCTATTTCCCCATCTTTGTACCCACCTTGGACCTTCAAGGAAGCAGTGGTAATCACAATACAACTTTGTTATTCTATATAATCAGTTGCAGAAAATTGGTAAAAAAAATGTAAAATTATGATTCTGGCATAGTGGTTGGAATTTCAGCCTCAAAGTTCCTGAGTCCTGCTTTCAGATTCCAGCCAGAGTCTCTTTTTGATTGAATTTCACATGTTGATGTCGTGTCATTACGGAGTTTCTTTGAGAATTCAATTTTCCTCCCAAATCCTGAGAATGTTAAGTGAAATTCTGAATTTAACCAGTAAAAGTGTGTGTGCCCAGCAGTGCACTGGTGTCTAGACCATGGTTGGTGTTCGTCTGGGCCTTAGTCTGTTGGGATAAGCTGCAACCCTCCATGACTTCTAAAATGGAATAATTGTATTAGATACATTAACTAAATAATGAATGCATTAGGTTGGTGGTGCAAAGGATAACATCAGTAAATGTTGAATCAAAAATTAAGCAATTAAATGTATACTTAATAAGTGGATACAGCATATAAGAAAATGTAACAAATTGTATATCAAATGTTCTAAGTCCCCTGCCAAATAAACGTTTAAACAAATGTTAGGATAGCACTGATGACCCAGACAAAACGAAGTAATATCTGGGGGAACCCGGTGTGTTTGCACCCACAACTTCCCACTCATCAGTGTATCTGGCAGCTCTACAATCCCCTCAGTGTACCCTGCAGGGGGCTGATATTCTGGTTTAGTCTTGGTCATCTGTTTCCTCTCTAGAACACCTTAAAATGGATTAAATGTATAGGAAGTTGGAAGGATGGCTAATTTTATTTCAGTAAATGTGCATAAGGATTGGATTAGTTTTGAAATCCCCATAACTTGTCTCTCTGTCATAAACATAGAACTTAAGAAATTTGACAAACGAGACAAGACCATTCTGTCCATCAGGTTTGTTTGTTTAGTAAATAACTTAGCTGTCCCAATATCTCATCCAGAACCTCTTAAAGGCTGTCAGGGTTTCTGCTTCCTTTGCATGTCTCGGTAATTTCTCTCCGATTCCTACAACTCTTTGATTAAAGAAGTTCTTTCCGGTTTTAGTCCTAAATGCACCATCAACTTAAAAGAATTCTGCTGATCTGCTTTAATAATGTCTTTTAAAATTTTTTGAAGACCTCAATTAGCTGACACTAAACAGGTTTACTTTTCTTGAGTCTATTGGAGTGTGACAGACATATCCTTAAGTCCTGGGATGCATCTGATTGCGCCGCTCTGCACAACTTCCAGTATTTCTGTGTCTTTTTCTTGTAGTGTGGTGCCCAGAACTGCATGCAGTACTCCTGATGTGGTCTTACTAGTGCATTATATAGTCTGACCATAATGTCCCTTGATTTCTATTCAACAGTTTTAATAACCCACTATTTTATTTGCTTCCATATTACTTAGATGGTGAAAATGTGTGCACTGCTCTCAGACTAAAATTGCATGTTTAACCTTTTTTCTATTGGTTGTCTGCACTTATATCTTGAAAATCGTGTAGTTCCACTTTGTGATAAATGCCCGCTGTAAAAACTCAGTCAAAAATGCATAATTAAAAGGTATGACAGAAAACTGTCCATGGATGATCAAAACAAAAAAACCACCAGATCTCCATCAGTTAATTTGTGATATAAGCTCATAAATGTACATTGACACATTAGTCTCACTTGCTGCACCCATTTCATTTTGTGCCTTGTTTTGTTTTTTTAACTCTTCATCTAAAAGGTCACCATAATGTATTGCCTCTCTAGTTCAGTTCCATCTGCACTTGAGAATATAGTCAAATTTAAATGTGAAATGCTTTCAAACAACAATTGAACAAAGCATTGTGCATACCTGAGGGGATGTGGAGGTCTAAAAATATAGTCTAACCAAACGGTGGAGTAAAAGATGCTAACAAAGTATTAACCTCTTTGAAAATGGTCAGCTTCATCTATCAAAAACACTTAATCAATGTCTGCATAGAAAATTGTTCAAGCTTCTTCATAAAAGGGTTATTTGCAATGAAATGAGAAACACTTATTGCTAGCATGTGAAACATGCCAGATTTGCCTTTAGTTAGGTGCAAAAACATGGAATACAAGACAGTACCAACTCAAGACAACACAACTTTAACCCACCATTAACATGATAATGTGCAAACAACAATGGAAAAACATTTACAAACTTCAATAGTACTGTAAAATAAATAGAAAAACTATACAAAATAAAATAGAAATAAAATAGTACAAGTTGAGCAAATAGAAATATACAGCACAGTTATCATTAATATGTTGTGAAAACAGGAGTAACCCTAGGTACGTTTATTGTTTTTTATTATTATTAAATGATGACCCATCCAGGATTAAAAACACTTCCTTTCAAAACAGACTTTCGTTATTATTAAATACATAAACATTATTGAAAGTCAGGCCCTCAGATTTAAAAAAAAAAACCAATTATCGCGTTTTTCTCTGTCACCACTGTGCACCTGTTGGAGTCACAGAACGTAAAATAGACACAGAACATACTTTAAATATCTTAGAATGTCTGCTCCTATTTTAAAAAGAACGAAAAATACAAAAACAGTGCTAGTTCTAACACTGTCTAGCCGCGCTCACTTGCAGCTTCAAATCTGCACACTCAGCTCATCCCCACTTCCTCACCTCTCTGGTGACCGCACAGCGGTGTCCCGGCGACCATACCCGTCTCTTGTAGAAGTAATTCCAAGCTAAAAACACCAGCGATCCCAATATCGCTGCTGCGGCGCTGATAGCCAAAGATATGTGCCGGAGCACATGCATGTGTCTGCAAGGAAAGCCTTAGGTGACCGCAATGGAACTCATTGACGAGCTGATGAAATCGGAAAGAGCCACCGAGCCGAGTGTCAACCTTATGTTTACTGTGAAGGGAACTCCAGACGCGCGATACACACCCATTCAGTCTCCGCTCCCTTATCCTGTTAGACCCTGCCCATTAAAGGGGACGTGTGCCAAGAAACCTGCTGCTCGAGATGCTGGAATGTGGGCGGAGCAACAGCCAATCATTTTTTTATCTGACCAATCAACTGTACGAGTTCTCCACTAACTCGCTCAACCGGTGAAAACAAACCCGACGGAGCTGTTTACGCGTGCGCAACGGTCGATCGGGGCGCTGCAGCGTTATTATCATATTTTTACATTTGTCACGTAAATGTCCGCATGCCACTTGTATGCCTTTGGGCTACGAAGGATGCCATTTCCAGTTTTTCTTGTTGTACTTAAGTTACGAGGCTGACGTTAGCATTTGCTAACTACTTTCATCCGTACTCGTCAGCAAAGATTACGCTGAGGCATTGAATATTTAAAAAGTCGTTTGGAGTTGTTTGTGTTTTCCATTATAAATATTCAGTGAACTTGTCATCTGTTTGTAAAGCAAGTTTGAGATTTATTTGTCTGGTACTTAATAGAAATGGAAAGCACCTCAATTGGCAAATATGAACTGCACAAATAATGACAACGTAATGCCGAATAGACAATATAGTTAAATCATTACCGTACGGTGATTTGTCTGTTTCGAAGCCATCCCGGAAGAAAACACAACCGCCGCATGATTTTTATTTTACAGTACATGCTACAATTTTAACTTAATCGAAGACGGAGTCGCTATTTGTTTGTGCGTCGTATTAACGCCTTGCTTTCGAATCCCCCATCTGGCAGTATGAAGTGCACACGTTTTTTTCATGCGCCCAGACTTTTCTCTGGGAACTCCAGTTTTCTTCCCACACCCCCGAATTCGTGCAAGTATTGTGTGCCTCAGTGGATTATGCGATTGAGTGTCGCTCCGTTCATTGGTGCTTCCTGCCTTGATTCCAATGCTGCAAGCAAAGGTTTCGTCTCCCAGCGACCCTGATTCGGATTAGGCGATTTCAGAATGTTTTCAATTTTACCTACCATTTTAAAAATATACTGTAGTTACAGTTTAGTTGTTTTCATAATAGCGGTAATCCAACAGAGGTCGCTACAGTGCCGACTCTTCTCAGCAACACGCACCATCTCTCATTTCGCTTCATGGGAATTGTGCTCTGGAGTATTTTCCCTTTGTGTTTTTGATTGGCAAACACATTAAAGCTAAAAATCACATAGTCTTTCATCCACTTATTTTGTTAAATCCATAACGTTGGACCGTTAGAAAATCAGTGACAAGAGCGAGCCATTCAGCCCAACAACTCATTCCTCATCCATTCGCCTATTCATCTAAATTGTCCAAAATAACAAAGTTTAGATTTGACAGTCACTAAAGTTCTACTGTCCACCACACTACTTGGTAATTTATTTTAGCGTTTTTTAGCATTTTTGCAAAATTTGCCATTATTAACAAGTTGTCAACTGGGCCCCCATGTTTTCTTGCAGTGTTTATTTTAATGTAACAACTGGAATCTTCTGTAATAATTTACCTTACAATTTAAAAAAAATGTCAGACAGGTACTGTACCAGCAAGAGTGAAAGGGAAGGTCAATAAGATGGTAGTAAGACCAACTATGTTATAGTTTGGAGTTGGTGACACTGATAAGACAAAAGAAAGATCTGGAGGTGAAAGAGTTAAAGATGCTAAGATTTGCACTGGGTGTGATGAGGATGGACAGGAATTAGAAATGAGTTTATTAGAGGGTCAACTCACGATGGACGATTTGAAAACAAAACCAGAGAGATGAGATTGCATTGGTTTGGACACGTGCAGAGGAGAGATGCTGAGTGTTTTGGGAGTAGGATGCTAAGGGATGGAACTGCCAGGCAAGAATAAAAGAGGGGAAGGTCTATGAGGAGGTTTATGGATGTGGTGAGAGAGGACATGCAGGTGGTGGTCTGATCGTCCTTAGTCTTCTCGATCATTTCCTTACACTGCCTGGATGTATACAGTGATGAGTCCACTATAACTCCTAGGTCCTTCTCATAAGCAACACTTTCAAGTTTCAGATCTCAAACTGAGTATAAAACTCTTAACATTTTTACTTCCTACATGTAATACTTTACAGTTACATTAAATGTCATCTTCCACACATCTGCCCAAGCTAGTACGTTATCCAAGTCCCTCTGCAACAGCTCAGCTGATTCTACATTGCTGCCCTTCCAACTAGTTTGGTATCATCTGTAGCTTTGTTTCAGATGTTTGAGTTCATTTTTTTTCCACCTACACTCTATGCCCTGAATTTCCATTTTCTAAATAGTCACATGCTGATCCAGATCTGCTCAGTTCTTCTCCCATTCGCTCTTCCCAGCTCTTGTATTTTAATGCACATAGCATTGCATTCTCAAGCCCACTTAATGCAGTCCACGACCACAGGGGATCAGAGTCTTCCCTGGGAGCATCAGACACAAGGTAGAAACCAATCCTGGAAGAGGTGCCAGCAGTACAAAAATGAAATTGAATCCTATTAAATATGACCACAATCAATAAGATACAATGTCCGACTCAAACAAAAACGAGACTAACCCTATAGCCCGGGAACCAAGACTGGAAGGGGAGAAACAAAGAGATGGTTATAGAACATGTCTGACTTGTCAGAAAATCTCAGCTTGATCGATTCACTCAGTAGAATTGGACGCAAGTTCAGATATAGATGTTTTCTTACCCTCGTTCAGAAAATGTCGGAGTGCAAGAGTGAACAGCGGAGTGGTGGCTCTGAGGTTAAGGATCTGTGCTGGTATCCCGAAGGTTGCTGGTTCGAATCCCCATCACTGCCAAAAGAGATCCTGCTCTGCTGGGCCCTTGAGCAAGGCCCTTAACCTTCAATTGCTCCAGGGGCGCTGTACAATTGCTGACCCTGTGCTCTGACCCCAAGGGGTATGCAAAAAAAAAAAAAACAAGTAATTTCCTTTGGTATTAATAAACTTTAAAAAAAAAATCAACTTTCTTGTGATGTTGAAGAAATCCGCGATGGAAACTTTTCAATTATTGCCTGAGACTTACAGTGAAGAGTGCATGTCTTGTGCACACATTTTTGAATGGCACAAGTCAGAGCTCATTTTTTTGTTGGTAGAAGACATGAAAGCAAAAACGAGGGAGACCCTCAACAACCTGTCAGAAAATGATCTGCGGAATTGCTTTGAACGTTGGCAGCATTATATGCAGTTGTGTGTCAACTCAGACGGGAACTATTTTGAAGGTGATTATAGTTTATTTTCTTAGTTTGTTAAATAAAAATAGTGACAGGTACTGTGTCGTTTTTTTTTTGTTTTTTTTTTGTGTTGGACCTCTTATATTAAATTATCATATTTTGCAAATTCAAATTGTATTATGTGATATCATCTACTGTTAAATTCTGCTCTGTACTTGTAATATTTCTGTTGCACTAGTATATTTTATTGAGGATTACTTGTGTTTCTCTTTTGTGTATAATATTGTATTGCCCCCCCTTCTCTTTGACACCCACTATATGCCCAACCTCCCTGGCAAGGGGTCTCTCTTTGAACTGCCTTTCCCAAGGTTTCTTCCATTTTTTCCTTACAAGCATTTTTTGGGAGTTTTTCCTTGTCTTCTTAGAGAGTCAAAGCTGGGGTGCTGTCAAAAGGCAGGGCCAGTTAAAGCCCATTGCGGCACTCCTTGTGTGAATCTGGGCTATGCAAAAATAAATTGGATTGTATATCAGGCTTGTAAGTTTCATTGAAAGTCAACACTCATAATTACACTGGACAACACAATTTTTCAAAAGTTGTGCTTTCTGAAGAATGTTTGCTTTTCCATTGTTGCAATGTCCTGGTGACTCTTTTCACCATTTTTGTTACGTACTGCACCAGGATTAGTAGAGAAGAAGTCCATGTGTGAATGCAGAAAATGAATCTTTAATGATGTGTTGCACTTCGTGATTTTGTATGTTGGAAGCATATTGCCATTCAACCGGATGTTGTTTGGTGCTCTGGGTTTGCCAGAAAAGTTCCATGCCATTTCTTCTGGTCCCATTAGCAGATCTTCAAAGCACTTGTCACTGATGACATGTTTGATTTGTGGACCAACACAAATGCCTTCCTTAACTTTGACATCAGTTATTAATGGAAATATCTGTTTTGAATATCAGAATTCTTCAAGTTTCTTGTACATTGCTAATACACATTTTTTCATCAGTCGAAGTTTTATACACTATATGGACAATTGTATTGGGACACACCTATTAATTACTGAATTCTGATGTTTCAATCAGACTCATTGCCACGGATGAATCACAGATCACAATGGCATCTGCAAACATTGTAGTCTATGGGGACTCCTGTCTAATCTTGTCTGTCAACCTTATTGCAATCAGTGGAAAAATGGAACTACGCCACTGTTTCCTTTTTGCATTTTTCTATCTTGTGTATACGTATGCATAGAGGCCCTCAATGTTTTATTGGTTTACTCAGCGGTTCCCAAACTCGGTCCTGAGGACCCCCTGTAAGGGGCGGCTGCAGGTTTTTGTTCCAACCACATTCACAATCAGAGTTAATAATCAATAACAACTGATCTCATTTAGTTAACTGTTTTTTTCCCCTTTTGTTCTAACTGCATTCAGAAAAGCACAGCAGTACTGTATGATTTTTACATTTATAAGACGTTTAGAAATATTTCTATTTTTTCCTAAAGCTTTAAGTGCTTAACTCTCTTTTGTTATTTTCTTGGTATTTTCCCCTTTTTCTGTGTAGTTTGCGCCCTTCATTTGACCCTAATAGTAACAGTTAACAACAAGCAGAACAGAGACCGGGGATGATGAAAGCTGCAACGACTTCAGAGTCAGACCCGCTAATCATCTTCTTATATAATACGCTACCATGGCTTTCCGTTTGTCTGTCCAGGATTTTAAATCACCTTTAGTCTTTAGAGAACTGTTAGAACTTTAGAGGACTGTTTCATATTATTTTTTTTCTCCAGCCGTCTGGAGTTTTTTTTTGTTTTTTCTGTCCACCCTGGTCATCGGACCTTACTTATTCTATGTTAATTCATGTTGACTTATTTTATTTTTTTATTGTGTATTTTATTTTTCTATTCTTCATTTTGTAAAGCACTTTGAGCTACATTTTTTTGTATGAAAATGTGCTATATAAATAAATTTTGTTGTTGTTGTTGTTTAGCTCACAAACTGTTTGACTTATTGACCTGAAATTTGGAACACATATACTACGTGATGTCTACTGTCCAATTTTGGGGTGATGATTGACCTCCAAGGTCAAAGATCAAATAACCTGTAGCCTGAAATGTGGTACACATATACTATGCTGAAACTCTGCACTACAGCTTTATACTAAAAGCGAAGAGTTTTGGAATTATTTCTTTTTTTATTTTTATTTAATTTTATTGTATAATCGATTCTCGGCAGCGGGCAGCAGGCCGGCCGTGAGGCGGATGCGTATGGGCGTGGAGTTTGGTCAAGTCAAGTGTATTCACTGCACGTTATCATGCAGTACGCTGTTACTGGTTAGTAAATAATGAATGAAATAACCAGAACACCTGAAAAACCAGATTGAAAATCAGGATGAATATATTGTTAACAAATTAAAAAAAAACCCTATGTGTTTCCTATGTAACTGCTTTATACATTTTAATAAAAAAAATGACCAAACTTAGTTTTCAGTGAGAAGTCAAGCAAAATGATACTTTTTTATTGGCTAACTAGAAAGTGTGATGGATGGCCGGCAGCTCAACCTGGCTGGGACACCCAAAGATCAGAAGGATGAGGGAAGGCAGCTAATTTGGGACACTGCCTCCCCCAGGATGCTAGATGGTGGCTTCCTTGCAGCTAAGCAGTGCCCTGGATTCCCGCAGGGCACCATGAGATCTGGAGTTCGGCTTCACAGCCCTGCTGGGTACCATGGGTGCTGTCAGGAAACACTGCAGGGAGACCAGGAGATTTTTATTTTCTGTTTATCCTGGAAATACTCCCAAGTCACGGGGACTGAATCCCTGAACTGAAGCCCTCTATTTGACCCGGATGTGCTAGCCAGTCCCGTGAGAGGAAGAACGGAAGCACTTCTGGGTCAAGGACTATATAGAGGACTGTTGGGAACCCAGCAAGCGAGCCGGAGTTGGATGGCAGTTGACAGAGCTTGCTGGGAGGTGTGGAGGAGAGAATTGCGTTATTTATTGTGTGTTTGTAATTGCCTGTTTACTGTGGCTGTGGTGCTTGAGAGCACGGTTCCAAAAAGGAAAAGAATTAAAGAACCTTTTTGTGCTTTTACCTGGTGTCCTGGACGGTTGTCTGTCGGGTTTGAGGAGCGACAGCGCCCTCTAGTGTCACAAAAGATTCTAATATGCAAGCTTTCAAGGCAACTGGGGCCCCTTCTTCAGGCAAATTGTCTTGAAAGCTTTATATTGTAATCTTTTTTTAGTTAGCCAATAAAAGGGGTCATTTTGCTTGACTTCTCACAACATTCGTAATGGCTAACACGGTACAACACCCTAGTACTACAAACTTAGTTTTGTGATTTTGACCCCAGAACACAGAAATTGGGAAATAATGACTCAGATAATTAGGCCATGAGTCCAATGGTTGGAACAGAAACCTGCAGCCGCAGGGAGTCGTCCCCAGGATGGAGTTTGTGATCCACTGGTTTATATTAATGCATGCGTGTAGTTTAAAATGCTGAGCACATGTTGAATCTGTTGGAGATTCTGTTTTTATTGTATTGTTTGTACTATTCAGGGGACACACTACAGTTCCATTGTACATTTATGCAATGACAATAAACTGCCTTCTATTCTGTTCCATTCTATTCTATTCTATTTTGTTCAATCTTTTCTTCTCTAATATCATCCATTTCTTTTGGAAAGTCTGGACATTACAATATTTTGTATCATAACTTTGCTAATTGATCTTAACAAAGCGGCTCAACTACAAATGTCCTCCGGTCTTGACTCTTATGTTTCCGTGCCTGTGTACAGTAGACGATGGAGTAACGGTCTGATGTTCTAATGTAATTTACACTTCAAGAATGCTCTGAAAATCTCAAGGACAAGATTCACACATTTGGTATGCAATCCATTCTCATTTCTGAGCAGTTACGTCAGTCTTTGTGTGGTGACCTTTAATTAGTAGTCAGCAGTTGCATAGCTTGGTAAATATACATTTGAAAGAGTAAAGGAGGACATAGCTGACCTTGTCCCCGGGTGAAGTTGTGTTGTAATGTAAATGGAATCTCTCTGATGCCCATCACAGACAATACAACTTGGCCTTGCACTAACCACTAAGCAGATCGCCTCGTGCATGTCACATCCTGACGTTATAAAAGCTTCATGGTCAGGCTTCACGCAGAAACAGCCTGAGAGTCTCCTAACTGGCCTATTCAGTTCAGAGTTGCAGGGGCCGAAGTAAATCCCGCATTACTGGGCATGAGACACCAGTTGGTGGCTGTACATCTCTGGACATATTCAGGCACACAACCGCAATCTTTTCTTTGGGGTCAATTTAGAGATTCCATTTGACCGAACACCTAATCTTTGGGGTCTGGGAGTAAAATCTGAAAGGGAAATCATGGCTGGCACAAAAGGAAAGTGTAAACTCCACAAGTCACTGGTGATTAGCCATCATCTAAGGGGCAGACAGCCATCTCTTAATATTAGTGCTGGATAGACCTGAATGTCATCAAGCAGGTTTGAAAAGGTTATGTTGTGGTAAAGCTGATGTGTAAAATGTTGATGTTGAAGTGTAGTTTAGCATCACCTACTTAAGCACACTTGAAGATGCATGATGAAATCAGAAATGAGAATTGAGTTGATGCAGCAGTACTGTTCAGGGAGCCATCATGAGCACATTTGAAATCAGTGCAAATCAGATCCCAACAGAGGACACCATCTTGTAGCCAACATTTCAATATACACTGTACTGAGCGCCTGAACAGACAGGAGCGGACTTCAGTGCTGCCAGCCATAAGAAAACGATGACAAATTATGTGGTAGTTGTAACAGAATGTCAAGTGTGCAGACTACAGTGACATTCATAAATGCTTGTGCAAGCGATAATGTATTCTTTTGTTTATTTGGTATTTTTGTTTTGTCAACATCTGAGGAGGTGTAGAAGTACGAATTTCATTGTACTTCACACACATGGCAGCAAACCTGACTTGACTCTGATAAACAACACTGTATTAAAACTCCATTATTTACTAGGAAGCATCATTTAATGCAGGGGTGCGCAAAGTCATTTCTGGAGGGCCGCAGTGGCTGCAGGTTTTTGTTCCAACCCAGTTGCTTAATAAGAAGCTTTTATTGCTCTATTAACACTTCTGCTTCATTTTAGTTGTCTCGGTCGTTACGATTTTGAACCCTTTTTGCTTATTTTAGTCTCAAACAGCTGTTTTCTTGGTTTTTAATTGTTCCTTATTAGCAGTAAGATCCATCTATCCATCCATTATCCAACTCGCTATATCCTAACCACAGTGTCACAGGGGTCTGCTGGAGCCAATCCCAGCCAACACAGGGCGCAAGGCAGGAAACAAACCCTGGGCAGGGCGTCAGCCCACCGCAGTAGCAGGAGATGCAAATGACAAAAGAGACCAGCATTTCTCCTTTTAGCTTGTTACCATTTACACGTTTGTGTATTTATCGTGCACTATTTGGTTTTATTAAAAATTTGGAAGGAAAGTGAAGAGAAAAAAGTGAAAGATTGAGTCCATTTAAGACTTCAAATCATTTGGATGATAACCTTAGAAAGAAAAAAAAAATCTAGGATATGAGAATTACCTGACATGGCAGAGTTAAAGAACTAACAAGCCATGAAATTAAATTATTGGCCAGGATTGTTTTCTAATTAAGCAACCGGGTTAGAGCAAAAACCTGCAGCCACTGCAGCTCTCCAGGACTGACTTTGCACACCCCCGATCTAATATATTAATTTCTATCAGAAATTGATTTTATCAGTTATTTATTTAATTTTTAAGTATTTAGATGAGATGTTGGGACAGCTTAGCTATTAGCTAAACTAACAAGCTTGACGGACTGAGTGGTGGTCTCTCATTTGTCGTATTTCTTATGTTCTTAAGTGTAATTATTTGGCTGACACTTTTAATCCAAGGCTACTAACAACATTTATGATACCATTGGTTTCATTTCTTTTTGGTTTTCCAATTGGAGCCCAGGCAGGTGAAGTGACTTGCTGATGGTGGTGGGATTTGAGCCCACAGCCTCAGAGTATGAAGTCCAAAGCCTAAACCACTACTCCACCTGCCTGTTGTTCTTATTTCGAAGTTTTCAAATATAATTATATCTATGAAATGTCTAGAAAGCTCAACAACAACAATATTTATTTCTATAGCACATTTTCAAAGAAATGGTGTAGCTCAAAGTGTTTTACAGGATGAAGAAAGAGAAAAAAGACAAAATATATAAAATAAAATTTACATAGAATTAAAGTAAGGTCAGCGGACAGAAAAAAAAAAACTCCAAAAAAACAAAATCTGCAGGGGTTACAAGGCTACAAGACCACCCAGCCCCTGTAGGCATTCTACCAAACATAAATGATGTCAATCAGTCCTCATGGTATTCAGGGTTCACATGGAAGAACTTGATGATGACGGTCATGTGGACTTCTGGCCTTCCATCCATCAATGTAGGGACATCACGGTGCTTTGATCAGGTGGTGGTGGCACAGAACGCCACCACAGAAAACTGGAAAAACAACAGCAGAGAAAGTAGGGGTTAGCATGGATTGCGGAGCCACCATAAGCGATAACGATAATTAAATGCATATTCACAGTATCAGGATTAAACTAAAGTGAAGTTATGAGAAAGCCATGTTAAAGTAATGAGTTTTTAGCAGTTTTTTAAAATGCTGCACCGTATTAGCCTGGCGAATTTCTATCAGGAAGCTATTCCAGATTTTAGGTGCATAACAGCAGAAGGCCGCCGCACCACCTCTTGGAATAATAAGCAGACACTCATTTGAAGATCTAAGGTTACGATTTGGAGGGTAAGGTGAAAGACATTCCAAGATATAGGACAGAGCAAGGTTATTTAAGGCTTAGTAAACCATAAGCAGGATTTCAAAGTCAATTCTAAATGACACAGGCAACCAGTTTAGTGACATCAAAACTGGAGAAATGTGCTCAGATTTTTTTTTCCTAGTTAAGATTCTAGATTCTCAAGTAGAAACCAAATTCAGAATTAGGCTTTCTGTGTTTTCTTTGGGGCTTTTTTCTTTTCGAGCTGTACTTGCTCTCACAGTTGTAACATAGGAACTTGTAAAATACATGTTAATATTCTTGATAGTGTGGGGAAAAAAAGAGTTTCACTTTGAGAAATGTAACATGGAGTACTTTTTTAAAAAGCAACATTGTTGTTTTGTGCATTTCAGATTTGATTTGACAGCATTCCACACAAATACCTTTTTAAAAATGACCTTCGGCTGGCAGTTACCGTGTATTGTCCTTTATTTCAATTAAAGGTTGAAGTGAAGATGGAGCATCAAGGTGGCTCAGTGCTTAGTGGATTCTGGGCACTCTAATCCCAGCCTTGTATCTGTTTGTCTGTGCAGACTCTGGCCATTCTCCTCTGTCATTAGTTAATTATATTTATGTAGCGCTGTCCTAGCTCACTCAGACGTGGTGGGGGAACGTCAACCACCACCACCTGGCTGATGATATTTCTGCCATTATTGTGCCAGTATGCTCACCACACATTAGCTGTTAGGTGGTGACAGACATAGTTAGCCAAAAGGAGACAGGGAATGAATAGGCCATGGCGGGCAATTTAGGGTTGTAGGGGATCAAATACTTATTTCTCTCAATAACATGTAAATCAATTTATAACTTTTATGTAATGTGTATAGAGAAGGCCAGAAGGACCATGTCTTTGTGGACCTGGAGAAAGCATATGACGGGGTGCCTCGAGAGGAGTTGTGGTATTGTATGAGAAAGTCGGGAGTGGCAGAGTAGTATGTAAGAGAAATATGACCATGGTGAGGTCTGTGGTAGGAGTGATGGAGGCATTCAAGGTGGAGGTGGGATTACATGAGGGATCGGCTCTGAGCCCTTTCTTATTTGCAATGGTGATAGACAGGTTGACAGACAAGATTAGACAGGAGTCCTCGTGGACTGTGATGTTTGCTGATGACATTGTGATCTGTAGAGATAGTAGGGTGCAGGTCGAGGAGACCCTGGAGAGGTGGAGATATGCTCTAGAGAGGAGAGGAACAAGACAGAATGCATGTGTGTAAATGAGAGGAAGCTTAGTGGAATGGTGAGGATGCAAGGAGTAGAGTTGGAGAAGGTGGATGAGTTTAAATACTTGGGATCAACAGTACAGAGGAATGGGGATTTTGGAAGAGAAGTGAAAAAGAGAGTGCAGACAGAGTGGAATGGGTGGAGAAGAGTGTCAGGAGTGATTTGTGACAGACGGATATCAGTAAGAGTGAAAGGGAAGGTCTACAGGACGGTAGTGAGACCAGCTATGTTATATGGGTTGGAGACGGTGGCTCTGACCAGAAAGCAGGAGACAGAGCTGGAGGTAGCAGAGTTAAAGATGGTAAGATTTGCACTGGCTGTGATGAGGATGGACAGGATTAGAAATGAGTACATTAGAGGGTCAGCTCAGGTTGGACAGTTGGGAGACAAAGTCAGAGAGACGAGATTGCATTGGTTTGGACATGTGCAGAGGAGAGATGCTGAGTATATTGGGAGAAGGATGCTAAAGATAGAACTGCCAGGCAAGAGGAGAAGAGGAAGGCCTAAGCAAAGGTTTATGGATGTGGGTGAGAGAGGACATGCAGGTGATGGGTGTGACAGAGCAAGATGCAGAGGACAGAAAGATATGGAAGATGATTCGCTGTGGCGACCCCTAACAGGAGCAGCTGAAAGAAGAAGAAAAAGATGTAATGTGTTTTTGTCTGGATTTTTGGTTGAATTTCTATCTCTCTCTATTAAAATGAAACTTCAATAAAATTAGACTGTTCATTTCTTTGTAAGTGAGCAAACTTACTAATTCAGCAGGAGATCAAAGACTTATTTCCCCCACTGTACCAATATACTCAGAGTAGCCCGTCTAACACCACGGTTGAAATCTCTGAGATCACATTTTTGTTTCCCCCATTCTGATGTTTGAAGTGAACATTAACTGAAGCTCCTGGCCTGCATCTGAATGGCTTTTCTGCCTTGTGCTTGGCTGGTCAGATAATTGCATGGATAAGCAGGTGTTCCTCATACATTTCTAAGTGAGGGTGAACCTGACATCTCTGAACCATCCTTGACAGCAGTTTGTATTTTTGATATCACATTGTAACTGAAGTTCAAATTTAATTCTAAAACTGCATCGGTCAGACCTCATCCTTCTATGTTAAGATGCTGAAATATCCTAATGTAGCATAACATACAAAGATCTGTGCTGTACCTACTCAAACATGCTTAATCTATTTTAGGGTCTTAGCCTGCATTGTCAGGGCTGAGTGCATGTCTATGGCAGGGCCCACTCATGCATACAATCCCAGTCAGATTCATGTAATCCCTTTGTCTATACCCTTTACTCTCACCCTACCATTGAATGTTTTTACTGAGCTGGCTTCTGTATTATAAATTAAATGCAATATTCGATTACAGTTGTACTGAATTCTGTTAATTTTGTTTTAATGTGTTTTATAATGCTGACTGATTAGTTAATTATAATCACATTTATTGCCTTGCGCCTGCTCTAAAATCCAAGATATCATTAAAATGAGCAGCAGAAGCTGGGACCCGTCTATGCAGCGGTGCCTGGTGAAAATGGTCAGAAGGTACCCTGGAAATCAGCCGACGCACAAAGCGCATTTAGATAAGCATCCCTCATAGTCCAGCTTTGTATTTACCAACATGCAAAAAGTAGGAGGTACAATAATGCCCCCATTTTTTTTTTCATCAACAGCAGCTCAGTTCTTTCCCCTAGGAATGTGTTCTCATTTTCAAGCTGCAATTATCGCCGCTATCGAAGCTGCAGTGGGATCTAACCTCTCCATAAAACAAGATGAAGCCGCTTGTGTGATCTCTGCCTAGCGCTTCATTTTCTTCCCGAGAATGTTCCTGCGCAGTTCATTTAAGAATCAAGGGGGCTTTAATGTCGATACGTTTTTTCCCAATCTGAGGAACACATCTGAAAGAAAGAAAATTTATTCGGTGTGGCAGCCATGAAAAACTGTACCCATAATGCTGTGTGAGAAGAAAACAGCACAAGGCAATTAATAAAGCCCAAAAGGAGAGACACTTTTCCCTTGATGTTCATATAACATTTGCATCAATGGATTTTTGGATAAAGGAGGAACAATAGAAAGTTGTGTTTTTTTATTATTCTTTCTTTGAAGCATGAAAATGCAAAAAGAAGCATGAAAAATTATCACTGGAAAGAAAACCTGAAATAAGTCATGCATATAAAACAGTGTCTGCAGGAAGTGGCATAAGGCCATATTGTTTCTCTTAGTAATACGACCCACTGTTTTATCTTATCTGGTTCGTTTCCAGTTTTTAGAACACAGCACAGGATTATAAGAGGATGCCAGCTCATTTTTTGGAGGGATGAGTTAACAATGCTTATCAGTTATAGCACAGCACTTACTTGTATTATCAACTAATAACCCATGAATTGCTACGGCTAATATTATATTAACAGTCAGAATTATCAATGGAGTTTTTGTTTAATTCATAACTTCTATTTATCCATTTTTAAGCCTGTTTAATCCAGTTAAGGGTCATGGGAAGATAGATAGATAGATAGATAGATAGATATGAAAGGCACTATATGATAGATAAATAGATAGATATAAAAGGCACTATATGATAGATAGAAATGAATGGCACTATATACAGTAATAGATGGATACATAGAAATGAAAGGCACTATATGATAGATAGATAGATAGATAGACAGATAGATAGATAGATAACATTTATTTATATAACATGTTTTCATACAAACAATGTAGCTGAAAGTGTTTTACAAAATGAAATAAAAAGGTAGTTAATATAAAAAATAAACAAGATTAGGCACAAATGTTATAGAGTTTAGGGTGGAGTTGTGGCTCTGAGGTTAAGGATCTGTGCTGGTATCCCAGAGGTTGCCGGTTCGAATCCCTGTCACTGCCAAAAGAGATCCTATTCTGCTGGGCCCTTGAGCAAGGCCCTTAACCTTCAATTTCTCCAGGGGTGCTGTACAAGGGCTGACCCTAAGGTGTATGTGAAAACTAACAAATTCCTAATATGAGAAATTGTATAAGGTGAAATAAAGAATCAAGAATAAACAGTGTGTAACAAAGAAGCATAACATGAGGCATTATGCAGACATATTACTGTTGGTATAAAGGAGCCCCCCTAATGTTTCTTGACACACTTCTGCTGAATAATCCATTGGCTGCAAGTCCTCAGTGTTGGTGTCTCAGAGAGAGGATGTGCAGTGTTGTTCATAATGGCACTCAGTTTTGTTTTAATTCTCTGCTTTTCTATGACCTCAAGGGGTCCAGAGTGTGCTCCATAACTCAGCCTGTCCTTTTAATTAGCTTGTTAATTAAGTGGCCTCTCCTGAAGTGATGTTACCAGCCCAGCACATCACAGCGTAGAAAATCACACTGACCATCGCAGAGTTGTAGAAGATTTGCAGGATGTCACGTCCCATGTTAAAGTAATGCAGTCTGCTAAGAAAAAAGAGCCTGCTCTGCCCTTTCTCATATAGTCCTTCTGTACTCTGAGACCATTCCAACTTGTTATTAATGTGGACCCCCAAGTACTTGTAGGAGTGGACCCTCTTCATCCACTTCTTGAATAGTGACTGGACATGGAGGCTCTTTGGTGCTGTGAAAATCAATAAGCAGTTCCCTGGTTTTGCTGATGTTAAGTTGCAGACAATTGTCTTTGTACCAAAACACAAAGATTCTCCACCTGACTCCTCTCCTCCTTCTCCTCCCCGTTACACCCCATAAACGCAGAATCATCTGAGCAATCCTGTGAGTGACATGACCTACTGTTGTATTTAGTCAGAGGTATACAGAGTAAAGTGTAAAGGAGACAGGGCTGTTCCTTGTTCTGCTCCAGTGTTGCTCATATAGTCCTTGAGCCTCACGAACTGCAGTCTGCCATACAGACAGTCCATTATCCAGGACACCCCAGGTTTGTCCACCTGAATATCTCTGAGTTTACCCCTTAGCAGAGATGGCTTGACTTTCAGAAAGCATTTGATAAGGTGCTGTATGAGAAGTTGGGCATAAAACTAAAAGAAGTCGGAGTTCAGGGTGATGTTTTTAGATGGGTGCAAAACTGGCTCAGACACAGGAAGCAGAGGGTGATGGTGCGAGGAACCAAATCAGAATTGGCCGATGTTAAGAGCAGAGTCCAGCAGGGGTCAGTGTTAGGGCTGTTGCTATTTTTAACATATATAATTGATTTAGATAGGAATATAAATCACCAGCTGGTTAAGTTTGCAGATGACACCAAGATAGGTGGATTGGCAGATAATCTAGAATCTGTTGAATCATCACAGAAGGACTTGGACATCAAGACTGTTCAGAGGCCATTAAGAAGGCAAACAGAATGTGAGGTTATATAGCGCCCTGATGTGTGGAGTGCAAGTCCAAGGAGGTTCTGCTCAAGCTTTATAATGCACTAGTGAGGCCTCATCTGGAGTCCTGTGTGCAGTTTTGGTCTCCAGCCTACAAAAAGGACATAGCAGCGCTAGAAAAGGTCCAGAGAAGAACGACTAGGCTCATTCCAGGGCTACAGGGGTTGAGTTATTAAGATATAAAGATTAAAAGAGCTGAGCCTTTTCAGTTTAAGCAAAAGGACTTTAAGATGTGACATGATTGAAGTGTTTAGAATTATGAAAGGAATTAGTCCAGTGGATCCAGACTGTTATTTTAAAATGACTTCAACAAGAACACAGGGATACAGTGAGAAACTTGTTAAGGCTAAATTTCACACAAACATTAGGAATTTTTTTTTTTACACAGAGATCCACAGACACATGGAATGAGTGACAGGACTTTAGAGACTTTCAAAACTCGACTTGATGTTTATGAAAGAATTGAGTGGATAGAACTGGTGAGCTGTGTAGGACTGAATGGCCTGTTCTTGTCTCAATTGTTATGATGTTCTGATTCCATCTGTGTAACAGAATATGGGTGTCTCTGCTCAAATAGTGATTCCTCGTTGTTATAGCCTATCCTTTGATGAATGCGTAAGGGATGGTTTTACGTCTTAAGCAAACCTCCTGTGAATATTCTTAAGGTTTTGGGTATAATGTACTTTACTTTCTTTTTCTCTGTTACAATTTGTCCATTTATGCTTCAGCTAGAAGCGACTGTCTAATATATCTTTCTTTTTGTGTGTATTTCTAAATTGTTTTTGGATGATGCTGCTTTGACACACACAAGTAAGAATCGGTGTCCATTGTACACATGAGAATCAATTTGAACTTGAGCTTGAACTAACCTCGCTATATAGTAGTCTGTCACGGTTCAAAGGCCCTAGCAATAACACAGACAGATGCTGGCTGGATTGCATCTTGCCAGATGGGTTGTTTGTGGGCCAAGTCTATTGAATAGGGCGAGGATCAGGGTTTGGTGTCATGTAGAGGACAAAGCACAGTGAATGCTAAGATCAGTTTTGATTTGATGAAATTCAGGATCCTGACTAATAAGACACCACTCAATCTTAAAAATAATGGTTCTAAAATGAAATTTTACTGGGTTGTGTGGTTCCTCCTAGAATGATTTCTTGATAAAGAACCACTTCATTCTGGGAAATGTTCTTTAAATATGAAATTGGTTCTTTAGCCTTTGAAAGGACTCCTCATATGTGGACAGAACAAAAGTCTTTAATGTCTAATAAGCAACCTAGCAAGATCCTCACAGATCAAGAAAACCTGAGCTTAGCCTGTGTTATTGTGTGCAGCAAGGGGCCTTTTAAAACCAGGGACCCAGTGGCATTTGACAGATCTGTTATCTTCTGTTCATGGCTATTAATGGAAAATGTTACATATCTAATTAAATAAAGGTTCTTTCTGTGAATGTTTTTTTGGGGAAGCAAAAATGGGTGCCCTATGGCATTACCCCGAAGAACCACTTTAGCATCTTGATTTTTAAGAGTGCTGATTAGTTTGGAAGCACAGTCCTGGGGGACCCTCATTTTTGCAGGTTTGTATTCCAACCAGTTTTACAATTAGAATGTCATTTTTACTTTTAGTTGATTTCATTGTTTAGCTATCGGGCCTAGAAATGTTTCTAAGAAATGCATAAATATTTGTATTCATTGCTGTAGCTTTAAATTCTTACTTTCTATTGGTGTTTTTTTTTAATTAATTCTTTTATGTTAGGTTTGCTCCTGTGGTTGTATCCATATTGTTCTTCTATTTCTTTCGGCTGCTCCCGTTAGGGGTTGCCACAGCGGATCATCTTCTTCCATGTCTTCCTGTCCTCTGCATCTTGTTCTGTCACACCCATCACCTGCATGTCCTCTCTCACCACATCCATAAACCTTCTCTTAGGCCTTCTTCTGCTCCTCTTCCCTGGCAACTCTATCCTTAGCATCCTTCTCCCAATATACTCAGCATCTCTCCTCTGCACATGTCCAAACCAACGTAATCTCACCTCTCTGACGTTGTCTCCCAACCGTCAAACTTGAGCTGACCCTCTAATGTCCTCATTTCTAATCCTGTCAATCCTCGTCACACCCAGTGCAAATCTTAACATCTTTAACTCTGCTACCTCCAGCTCTGTCTCCTGTTTTTTGGTCAGTGCCACCCGTCTCCAACTTATATAACATAACTGATCTCACTACCTTCCTGTAGACCTGTCTGTCCCTAATTACTACTGGCACTCTATTCTGATGATTAGAAACCAGCTGGGCAGGCACAGGTGCAAACAACACTGATTTCATGAAGAGCATTCACTCCTATAGCAAAGAGGGTGTAAGGCCCCCTAAAGGCCAAACGAGCCAGACCAGGCCTTCCCAGCCTGCACAGAATTGGTCTCACCCAAGCAGTCTGTCCTCCTGACTCCACAGGGAGAATTCACCAGAATAACTAGATGACTTACGAAGTTCCAGACAATGTCTTATAATATGCAAAAATCTATAAAACACATAAAATGTCCTTTTAGGACAGGGGTGATGGCCATGGTGCCTATGGGTTTTCACTCTAACCTTTTTCCTAATTACTAGTTTTTATTGCTAATTAACCTCATTTAACTGATTTGCTATTTAAGACTCGGACCCTTTAAATCAGGAGTGAGCAATGTCGGTTCTGGAGGGCCACAGTGGCTGCTGATTTTTGTTCTAGCCCAATTGCTTCTTGGGAAGTCATTTATTGCTGTTGAAGCACTTTTTGCTTTTCTGCTTTATTTTAGTTGTCTCACTTGTTGGGATTTCAAACCCTTAATTGCTTATTTTAGTCTTAAAGAAACGCTTTTACAATTTTGAATTGCTCCTTATTAACAATGACATGAAAATGACAAAGGAGCCATCTAGCTTATTTCCATTTACAATGGTGTGTATTCATCATGAACTATTTAGTTTAATAAAATAATAAAAAGGAAACTGAGGAGAAAGTGAGGAACTGAAAATTACTCATCCGTTTTAGGCTTCAAATCATTTGGATGATATCATAGGAATGGAATGGATTTAAAAATTACGTGACATTGCAGAGTTAAAACACTAACAAGTCAGGATATTAAACAAGACCTGTTATTGGCAAGGATCAACATTGATAACCCATATTCTAGGGAAGGGGACTGTAAAACATTTGGCCAGAAAAAAATTCCCAGAGCAGAATCCTTATAAGAATCCCGGAAAGAAGCGCACAGGAAATATCCGCACAGTCATATAAGCGCACAGGAAATAACTGCACACGGAAAAATGCGCACACGGAAAAAAACGCACATGGAAGAATACACATACAGTAAAGTGCACATGCAGAAAAAAGCACACGGCAGCAACATAAAACTATTACAAATATAAAATATACTACACCTATATACTCTACCCCAGTTAGTACAAATTAAAACATACACGCTTATAAATACGTTTAGTGAACAATTATACAATTTCATTTATTTTTCTATATATATATTTATTTTTCTTCTTTGCATATACACTTTTGCTGTATGCTCATTTTTCCATGTGCGCATTTATCCACGTGCGTTTTTTCCCATGTGCGGTTTTTCCTGTGTGCGGTTATTTCCCATGTGCTTATATGACTGTACGCTTTTTTCTGTGCGGATATTTCCTGTGCACTTTTTCCAGTGCGCTTCTTTCTGGTCACCTCCTTATAAATGAGAATATTTATTTAAAAAATCTCAAAAAGAATTAAAAAGAAAATATTAATTGAGTAAAAGTCAATCCTTGGTGAAGTCCCAAAGCACAATCCAAATATCAAAAACCAAGAACAGACGGTAACAATTCCAAATAAACCAGAAAATCCAATAGTCACAGATAAATGTACTCAATGAACTTGAGTGTACCACTAAAGCAGTGATCTCAAACTCCGGTCCTGGAGGGCACAGTGGCGGCAGGTTTTCATTCTAACCTTTTTCTTAATTGGTGATCTGTTTTTGCTGCTAATTAACTCCTTTTCCTTTCACTTCAATTGACTTGTTATTTTAAGGTTTGTGCCCCTGAATTTCTTCATCATTCCTCTGAGTTGCTTCATTTCTTTTCTTAAATGGCACCCAAACAGAAATGAAATGTTAAGCGAGTAAGCCAACAGAAGACCAACTAAGTCAGGGCCTCAAACTCCAACCAGTTGCTTAATTAGGCTCTGATTCTTGTTAATTGTTAATTAAACCCGCTGTTTAATTCCATGGCTTGTTGCTGCTCTCATTGTGCAATAGCAGACATTTCTGGAATTGTTGATTTTCTCTTTTCTAAGAGCTCTGTTAAAATGTTTTGGAGACCTGAGCAGATCAACATTCCTTAGACTTTCATCTTTATTTATTTTCAGATATTGTACAATGGACACACTTTGCTGGTCATGTTTTGGTTCATTTTTGTTTGGCTGCTAATTAAGGAAAAAACAACAAGGGGTCTGAGTCTTCAAGAGTAAGTCAATTAAAATGAATTCAAAAGAAGTTAATTAGCAGCAAAAACAGGACACTAATGAAGAAAAGGATTAGAATGAAAAGCTGCAGCCACTGCGGCCCTCCAGGACCAGAGTTTGAGACCCCTGCACTAAAGGATCTACTCTCTGCTTCAGCATTAAAGCTAGTGGGCGGTCCTTTAGTGGTGACACTGTGGTGGCTCCACCTCTTGAAGCTCCACCCACAACGTACAAAGGGCACAATAGAGCAATTCATTTTATATAGATAGTAAATAATAAGAAACTTCAAAGGGACTGCATAATTAATATAAAGTTAACAAAAATAAGAGAAATTACAAAGAAACATGAAAAACAATCATTCAAAGTTAACAAAAACAGGCAATAAATATAAGCCAAGTAATAAACCCAGGCTGTAATACAACAATCAAGTGCTAAAGGAGTGGAAAGACTTCACTGCTCTTTTCACATTCATTAAAAATTATCCAACAAGAAAATATGACATTGAAGCCATTGCTTCCCTTTAGCGTTCAGCATTGTCTAGCGTTCAGCATATAATATACATAAATATAAAATGCAAAGTTGACTCACTCACTTTGTCACTCACTCATCAACAAAAATACTATTTCCCATTTAGCTGAAAAGCTGAAATTTGGCAGGATTGTACATCCAGGCTGGTAGGTATGCATTAAGGAATGTCATTTTGATATACTGATATTTAGGGGTATAAACCTCACTACAACAGAAAAACTACCCCAAAGTCTCAAAAATGCTTCAACTTATTTGATTGAATTTTTGGGACTTTATATTAAAAAGAAAATTAGCTGCCCTGTGCTTTTTTGTTTGTCAATATTTGTAGATAATAATACTGTAGTGAGTGGGCCGACACCCTTTTTTTCTGAACACTGAGAAGGAATCATCCAGGGAAATGGAGCTTTTGTTTTATGCAAATGAAGGCCAAAGTAGAAGTATAAAAGTTTTATGTAGTGCAAAGAAGAAGTCCTTAGTAGGTTACGTCCTTGGGTACACACTTCAATCCCTAACCTGTTGGCTCTTCTTACTCGGAGTGGTGCAGCATAACATAAAGACAAATTTAGGGGTTGGAAGGGTGTGTTTGTCCTTGTTGGATTGTTGACCCTGCTTATATACACTACATATACTTTGAACAATTGGGTGGCTAGCAGAAGCTCATGGTTGTGAAGTACAAGCACAAAATATTTCAGAGAGCTGGGATGTTCCCTTGGAGGTCAGAGTGTGATGAGCTGCTTTGCTCTGGTTCACAAAGCAGAAGCAGGTTAGTGCTGGTACAGTGCACTGGCCCACTTCAAGCCCTGGGTACAGTACAAGCCAGGAGCGACAGAATACTTTGGTCAGTTTTAACGCTTGAGCAGCTCAGTAAAGGGGTCCCCCCAGGGACAGGACATAGAGGCGGTGGGCACTGTACAGTACATGGGCCACCATTTTATTTCTTTTCACCTGTTCTTTTCTGTACAATGCTTGAAAAAACAAAAAGTGAAGCCTGTCAACATCCATGCTGTATGTAATAAGTGAATGTAAATCACCGTTTAGTGCATACTGCTTTTAATTTGAACCCTTCAAAACTTTCTAACAGTACTAGACCACAGATCAAAATGTCATCTCTCTAATATAAAAAAAATCTTTGAAGGAGACAAAACGTGATTTTCTCAGAGAGACACTTTCACTTCCTGCAAGACGAGTCTTTGTGCCAAGCGATGTAACTACACTCGGGACCGTAAGCCTCACAAGACAAGAGCTTATGCAAAGAGATTTGGAAAAGTCCTGCCCACATAACCACACATGGTTTAATAATTTCTCAGTTGTGTGAATGCTATTGTCAGACACATTTCTTGTAGAGAGAAAGAAATGATATTCACTCACAGGCAGTTATACTGTATGTTGCATTGTCAAAATGTAATTCCAAACACGGAAGCAAAATTAAATGCGATATTGATGAAAAGGCAAAAGTGAAAAGAGACTGAATATATATGGACATAGGTGATATGACAGAAGTGCGCTGCAGAAGATGCAGATCACGCGGCATGGCAGCAGCAGCAAGCCAGCAGCTGATCGAGCAAAGAGGAGGTAAAAAAAAACTGTATGTGTTTCCCATTGTATCACCGTTTAAGAGGGGGTGTCAGAGGAGCGACCGAGTCTCCTTGGGGTGCGTTCAGCCCCCCTCTTCACAACGTGAGTGACAGAGATGTGAAGTGGCTGGCGCGTAGCGCAGGCCAAGATGGATGGGGGGTTGACGAGCAAAGTGAGAAGAGGGCGAAGCCCCCTAATTTTCAAAAAAATGATTGAAGCTATAAGTTTTACAAAATGTGCTACAGGGTGAAATTATATTTATACCCAAAATTCCTACTAATTATCTGTTTCAATTCAAAGGAATACAGTTTTTTTTTTTTTGTAAAATTGTGTTTTCCGATGACAATCAACAAAAGCCAAAGTCAGTGACTAGGAAAAGTAGAAATTGATCTACAACAGGAATAGATAGATAAAGTGCTGTGCAAACGTTTTAGGCAGGTGTGAAAAATGCTGTAAAGTAGGAATGCTTTCACAAATATAAATTCTAATTGTTTTTACTCTGGCTGTTGGCCTTTCTCTCCTTTTAATGGGTGGGGGTTGAATTGAATTTAGTTTGTTAAGTTTGACTTGATTGTATGGAATGTTGCATGATTTAAATACATTCAATAAAAGTTAAAAAAAATTAATTGTTTATTTTTACCAGTTTACAAAATGCAAAGTGAGCTAACAGAAGAAAATCTAAGTCCAGTCAATATTTGGCATGACTACCCTTTGCCTTCAAACCAGCATCCATTCTTATAGGTACTGCACACTTGCGTAAAGGCCGGGATTTTGTAGGATTCTAGTCAGGTCTACAATTAACAGATGATACCAAACAGGTTCTAATGATCATTATTTTCATATGTAGGTTGAAACACAGTCAATAACTGAAACAGAAACCGCTCGGTAGGGGGAGGCTTAAAAGTAGGCGAGAAGCAGCCAAACTCTGCTACCAAGGTGAGGTTGTAGATGACAGTTTCATGTCACAGGTCATAGGAGCACAGCAGCAAGACACAAGGTAGTGATACTACATCAGCAAGGTCTCTCCTAAGCAACAACTTAAAATCAGACTGGGGTTTCAAGATGTGCTGTTCAAGCTCTTTTGAAGAAGCACAAAGAAACAGGCAATGTTGAGGACCGTAGATGCAGTGGTCAGCCAAAGAAACTTAGTGTGGCAGATGAAAGACACAACATGCTTACTTTCCTTCAAGATTGGAAGATGTCCAGCAAAGCCATCATCTCAGAACTGGCAGAAACTTGTGGGACCCAGGTATAGCCATCTACTGTCCAGAGAAGTCTTTGTGGAAGAATTGCAGCCAAAAAGCCATACCTCAGACATGGAAACAAGGCCAAGAGACTCAACTATGCACAAAATATAAGAATTGGGGTGCAGCAAAATGGCAGCAAGTTCTTCGGACTGATGAGTCAAATTTTGAGCTATTTGGCTGTAGCAGAAGGCAGTTTGTTTGCTGAAGGGCTGGAGAGCGGTACAATAATGACTATCTTCAGGCAACAGTGAAACATAGTGGAGGTTCCTTGCATGTTTAGGCCTGTATTTCTGCAAATGGAGTTGCGGATTTGGTCAGGATTAATGGTGTTGTCAATGCTGAGAAATGCAAGCAGATAATTATCCATCATGCAGTACCATCTGGGAGGTGTTTGACTGGCCCCAAATTTATTCTGCAGCAGGCAAATGACCCCACACATACAACCAATGTCATTAAGAACTATCTTCAGCTTAAAGAAGAGCAAAGAGTCTTGGAAGTGGTGGTATGGCCTGCACAGAGCCCTGATCTCAACATCATCGAGTGTGTCTTTCATGGAGAGACAGAAGGACATCCACAGAAGATCTGTGGTTAGTTCTCCAAGATGTTTGGAACAACCTTCCTACCGAGTTCCTTCAAAAACTGTGTGCAAGTGTACCTAGAAGAACTGATGCAGTTTCGAAGGCAAAGGGTGGTCACACCAAATATTGATTTGATTTAGATGTAATTTCTGTTCATTCACTTTGCATAGTTAATTGATAGAAATAAATTATTAACACTTCTATTTGTGTAAGCATTCTTAGCTTACAGCATTTTTTCACACCTTCCTAAACCTTTTGCACAGTACTGTAGATAGACAGATGTGAAAGGCACTACATATTAGATTGATAGGAAAGGCACTGTAAGAGCCATTCTTAGAAAGTTAACACTTTAAGCTGCAGAGATGGTTGTCCTTCTGGAAGGTTCTCCTCTCTCCACAGAGGACCATCGGGTTCTTGGTCACCTCCCTGACTAAGGCCCTTCTCCCCCGATCACTCAGTTTAGATGGCCGGCCAGCTCTAGGAAGAGTCCTGGTGGTTTTGAACTTCTTCCACTTACAGATGATGGAGGTCACTGTGCTCATTGGGACCTTCAAAGCAGCAGAAATTTTTCTGTAACCTTCCCCAGATTTGTGCCTCGAGACAATTCCTTTGACTTCATGCTTGGCTTGTGCTCTGACATGAACTGTCAACTGTGGGACCTTATATAGACAGGTGAGTGCCTTTCCAAATCATGTCCAATCAACTGAATTTACCACAGGTGGACTCCAATTAAACTGCAGAAACATCTCAAGGATGATCAGGGGAAACAGGATGCACCTGAGCTCAGTTTTGAGCTTCATGGCAAAGGCTGTGAATACTTATGTACATGTGATTTCCCAGTTTTTTATTTTTAATACATTTTCAAAAACCTCAAGTAAACTTTTTTCACATTGTCATTATGGGGTGTTGTGTGTAGAATTCTGAGGAAAAAAATGAATTTAATCCATTTTGGAATAAGGCTGTAACATAACAAAATGTGGAAAAAGTGATGTGCTGTGAATACTTTCCGGATGCACTGTATATAAGCTTTAAACAGAACTTTTCTTTACTTTGCAATGCCATCTTTTCTCTGTTTTTGTGTGAACTGTTTTACTTTGCATTTTTACCCAAGCTTTTAAAAATGAAGATATTTTTTTCTGTGGAATCATTTCAATGCGTCAAGCTATAGCCAGAATCCTATGAAGCATACAGAAGCTGCAAAACTTTGGTAATTTTGGGCAGAAGTGTGAAAGGCACTATATATCAGATTAGATAGATAGATAGGAAAGGCACTATATAAGAGATAGATAGATAGATAGATAGATAGATGACAGACAAACAGACAAACAGTGCTCAGTGATATTCAGACTGTGGCGGACTGCCAGGACCGTTACCTAGCCAGGATGCCTTGATCATGGAAGGACTGGGGGAGAGAGCTTATTCAGGACATTATCTCCCCAGAACACTAGAGGGCAATCCCCAGTTTGTAGAAAAGCCATGGGTTTCGAGCCACCAGCAGGGGCCTCCTGGACATTTCCTGAGTCCTATTCAGCAGCACTTCTGCCACACCTGGAAGTGTTGTCGGAAGAAACACGTTGAACGCCTGGATGAAGCTTGTTGGGAGAGCAGTGGAGGAAGTGGAAGAAGAATAAGAAGAAGGAGGTTAGGCTTTTGTGTTGGACTGTGCATTTGGTGCTTTGTGTACTATGCTGTGGGGAGCAGAGAAAAAGCGTTTCCCCACGTGAATAAATGTGTGCTGTATGGCAAAGTTGTGTCTCTGCCTGCCTGTTTTGGGTCAGATTAGGGTGGCTGTATGCACCCCACGGGTTTCCACAAGACATACATATGAGAGTGGGTCACACTGTCACCTCATGGCTCTAGTATCCTAGGTTCAAATTCTGCCACTTACATTTTGTGGAGTTTATACATTCTCATGAACAATCAGCAGAAAGTTCAATTAAATAGCACAATAATCCATTACCCAACTTTACAGCTAACAACAACTGTTATGCCCCTTCCATGCTACCACCCTTACTGTTTTACCCCTTGCATCTACTATTTTAATCCTTTATTGTTTTTACAGTGCCCTGAAAGAAATATTCTCAAAAAAAAGTATCCTCACTTTTTCAGTATTTACTTGTCTCCAAATTTGCATTTGAAAAAGACTACATTAATGTTTTTCCAGTGGTGCCAGGTTGAGGTTTGGCACCCTGTGGTACTGAACTGGATTAAACAGATTTTATAGTAGATGAAGGGATTTTAGTACTATTGTTAAGACTGTTTTATTTATCTATAAAACCTCCGAAACAGTATACTCAAGCAAATGTAGTGGTAGATTCAGTAAAATATTTAAAAAGCAATTTTATTTTATTTTTAGTGAATTATTAAAATAGGTTAAACTTTGTTTTTTTCAATCAAACGGATTTGTTTGAAATTCAGTAGGAAATGTTCACAACAAAAAGCCTACAGAATCTGGTTAAACGCAAGAGGCGATCTAATGAATCATTCTCTTTGGATTTTGTGCTGCGGTTTATTCTAAAAGTTACCACATTTCCTGGTCGAGGGTGTTTTACGAGTAATACGGTAATCACCTGGATGACGTAATTCCCTCAGCAGCATCACGATCGAAACAACCACCGGGGAGAACGAACGAACGAAAGAGCGAGCGAAGCGGTCCCTTTAAGAAAGAGCGTTTCTTAACAAAAATAAAGCTGTCGACTGAAAAAAAGTTGTTTTTTTAAGGTCTGGAATTGTGGACGTTTGAAGGTACTCCGTTTTGCAGCACACCCACGAAATCTTCCCGGGGATAACTGAATTTTGGTTCGAATGAAACAGGAGAAACATGGTGGACGTTCAGAGGGGGCACTGAAAGAGGCTTTTTAAATATTTAAGAAGCTGTTTTTCGTCGTGAACTGTAGCCGTTTGAAGCCGAGAGGTGCCTTTGGTTATTTGGTATTAAAGTCGGATTTTGAAAAGGAGAGCGGTGGAGAGCTGAAGAAACCGGAGCAGCCATCCAGCAACATGGGAAAAACGGGGCAAGTTGATTGAAAGAAAGTCGGCAACATCAACAGAAAAAGGGTGCCTAGAACTTGTTTTTGTGTTGTTGTGCTGCTGCAGCAGCAGCTATCTAGAGCGCATTCTGGAATGCGTATTGCCGCGAAGAACTGCTTTTTAAAATATGAAACCTTTTTAACATTTTTAATTGTCCAGCTCGGTAATTACACATTTCTTCTGTGCGCGAACTTGTGTTTTTTATTTTTATTTTCAAGCTGCTTTTGTGCAGTGAGAATGAAGAAAAGCTTTCTTTACATCACCAGTGTTAAATTTCAGTGAGTCGTTGTATCTATATGTAGGTCAGCACTTGAAGTACCCCGGTTAAATGTGTTCACTGATATTATATGAAAACGTTATTTGAGTGAACGAGGGAAAAAAAGTTTATAATTTTTTTCTAACTTATTAACCATGTACCTCGAAGAAATGGGATGTGCCTCAAGATGACTGAATCAGTTACCAGTTAAATGTGGAGTATTGCCCCACACTTTACAACTATATACCAGGAATGGCTTTGAGATAAAGTAGATTACATGGTGACTTGCTGGAGATGCCAAGGAAGGAGCTGCCGTTGCCAGAGGGTTGGGAAGAGGCCCACGATTTCGACGGAAAAGTTTATTATATTGATCACAAAACTAAAACCACAAGTTGGATCGACCCAAGAGACAGGTAAGTCTCTTCAGAGCTAGCAAGTAATCTATAAAAACAATTAATTGGGAATAAGAAAGTTTCTTTCAAAAGTGAACCAGCCTATATAGCGCCTGTCACAGACATAGAACAATCAAAGTGCAAAGTATTGTTGTGTTCACATTTAAGCATTGGCAGTACCGGCCAGGTATCAGGTTTTTAAAAAAAGGAAAAAAGTAATTTGGGGTAGAAGCAGGATTTAGTTAGAAATTTCCATTTTATTATGTATTACCAATGATTCATTCATTTTATATAGCAGTTGTCAGAGGGAACTTTTATATTATTGAAATTCATGTTGCAGTTCATCAAAAAAGATACTTTTATTGTTAACTTCCTATGTTGTGTGTGTATGTGTATATATAGATATACAGTAGATATATAGATATATATAGATATACAGTAGATATATAGATATACAGTAGAGATATAGATATATATAGATATACAGTAGATATATAGATATACAGTAGAGATATAGATATAGATATATATATATATATATATATATCTATCTATATATATATATATATATATATATATCTGTATATATATATATATCTGTATAGAGAGAGAGAGAGATATAGATGTATAGAGAGAGAGAGATATATATATATAGAGATATATAGATAGATAAAATAATATAGAAATATGTGTATAGAGCTGTAAGCTATTTTTATGGTTACCTTCCTATGTGGTATGTTTATATAGATATAGTGTGGAGGAAGAAGTGGTGGTGTACTACATACGTATAATGTATGTAGTACATTTAGAAACTTGTCAGCCTAATAGTACACTTTTCAAGCAATTGTATCAGGATTCTGCTTATGTGATTTGTGATAGTAAAGGTTATTATTTTATATATATCTTTGTTTTCTTCTCTATTGCTGTCATCTAATGCCAACTGTAGGTAATGCAGCTCACAAAGGATCAAGAGTAGTTGCTCTTCAGATGTGTGGTATTGTACTTTGTAGAGATGCTTTTGTGAGGCTTGTTTTATTGCTTATTCAGTAATTGTGTAAGAGTGTAATATGGGTATGAGGGAAATACAGAACCTGCAAATCCATCCAAAGTATGCTTCAATTGTTTCCCTTCTTAGATTTTAAAAAATGTATTTTTGTCAGAAATAATTTAGTGATACTAAGTTCTAAATCTATTTGATTGATAGATCTGTTTTTCTTCCCTTTCAGTCTTGTTACCTCAGTTCTAGCTGTCAGTTCATGAATTTAGTAAAACAGAGTTAAAAACCCCTTCAGACCATAGCATCATATTTACCTTTGAATTAGGACTTTGAAAAGGAGTTTAGTTAATAGTGATTTGTGCCACACTTCAGGTCTCTTGCTTTTATGTTACTGACCTGTATTGTATAATTTTGTATTTATGTTTATTTTTTTTAGTCATGTATATTATTTTTTTCTTCTACATTCTTGCTTTGAACAACACATTTTTGTATGCAATTGTGACATATGAATCACAAAGTGTTAGCTTTTTGTTATCTCTGAAAAAATGTTTTGGAGTGATGCAGAGCCTGAATTTAAATTAGTTTTCACTTGCTATATTATATATTTTTTTTTTATCTTTTGAGTTATTTTCAGAATGTGAAGAAAATCTTTTTTTTTTTTTTTATTTGCATACAGTACATCTTGACAAATACTGTAGGCATATCTAAAATTTATAATGTCCTTGGCTTTATAAAGTATGTGTGTAAGATGGTTGAGATGATGAGATAAAAAACGTAGAAGAAATTGCAATAGTTGTTCAAATGCAGAAAATCTTCAAATAAAGTGATCTTCTATTTGACATACTTACTCAAACACCTGTAGATCTAAAAGTGCAGGAATTCATGAAGGCTAAAAATCTTTAAAAAAAAAAATAACACCAGCAAATGACTTCTCATGTAAATATGTTAATGCACGGAGCTGCTTAGCAGCTTAGGTTTCTTGCATCAATTAACGAATTCCAGAATGTTTGTGCAAAGTTAGGATTTGCTGAAGAAAAAAGAAATGATTTGAGTAAAAGCTGGTTTTCCTTAGAAAAGCAGACCTCACTGGAGTGGTTTGAGTGTGTTTGTGAAGCTAATTTATATGGAACTGTGTGAATATTAAAAAAGGTGGTGGGGGAGGGCCGGTGCTTTATTGGATCGGTGGAATGCGACAGGTCACCCTGGTATCTAAGTTACTGAGAGGGTAAAAGTGTAAACAAAAACCCAGAACCGCATTCCTAGAATGCATTCCAGAAAGGGAGGAATAGAGAGAGAGAGAGAAAGGAAAGGCAAAACATGCTTTTGAACTTTCTTCCTTGTCTCCATTTAAAAAGAAATAAATAAAGAATTAAGTAGCTTTTACCAAAGGTTAAACTCGGCCTTTGATACCAGTGCTTATTTGAGTTAAGGGGATATGCACTGTTTACTCTGAAAAGTTTTTTTCTTTTTTTTTTTTTACTTTGTAAATGCCCAAATAATGTCATTTCAGAAAGTACCACATTTTCACAGTAGTTTTGAAATACTAAATTATAACCTCCCCCTTCCCAAGTGCCGAGTTTAAAATGAAGCATAATCATTTGGCAGATCAGCTCAGCAGTTCCATGCCAATTGAGATTTGCCCAAGTGTAAACAAAGTCTTAAGTAAAATATTGTGTGAAGGGAGTGTTTTGCGGTGTCAAGCATTTTCACATTCTGTTCACAGATTTCTAGTCATCTGATTTTTTTTTTTTTTAGGTATTAACAGCAAGTCAACTGTGGTTGACCGCAGTCTTCTGTAGTCACAGTTTTTGACCAGGGGTTTGGAGACCTTGCCAGTTCTTAGGAAAATAGGACTGCTTCAGATGTTGTTTGTGTTTTTTGCAAGTCTGTGTACGGGTTTTCAGAAGGTTGGCATTGTACTTTAAATAATGATGTTCTCAAGTGCTGTTTCTCTTAAGAAGTAAAATGTTTTTGACTACCTGTTCCAAAATAATGCTTCAGTATTACCTGAAATACTATTATGCCTTTCAAGCTCTGATAAAGTGTGAATCCATCCATTTTCCAAACCCACATACTGGGAGTCGAGTCATGGGGGAAGGCAGAGCCTATCCCAGCATGCCTTGGATACACAGGATGGACACACACCTAACCAACACACCTAATTCACCTAACCTGCTTGCCTTTGCACTGTGGTACAAAACTGGAGCACCTGCTGGACACCTAAGAGAACATTCATTAGGTAGAGCAAACAAGGAAGGAACAATTACTGGTGAGGTTTCAGTTCACTTGACTCGCATGTCTTTTATACTGGGGGAGGAAACCCACATAAACTTGGGGCGACAAGGTATTACAGATTTTTTTTTTTTTTATTACAATAACTGACTAAACCACTTAATACACAAGTAAGAAAACGAGCAATGGGCATAAGGCAGGGTCAGGTGCTGGACAAGGTGCCATCCTGTTACACACACAGACACTGGCATTGCCAGTTCACCTAATTTGTGTGTTTTTGGGTTGTGGGAAAATAGCCAAAACAAACAACACACCTTTTTTTGTATCCAATTAAACCATTTTTTATATGTAAAATGTATGTAAGTGCTGATAGTTGCAGTTTTCAAACTTGTCTTATTTCATGTATACTAGTTTTGTTATCCATTTGTTATATTGATGATGTCTATAAAATACATTTCTTTTTTTTAATGCATGTGTTGTAGTTGTATTCTGTGCCTTCAAATAAATTTCACTTCTTAAGGAGCAACAAGGCCAGCTTCTAGACTATTACAACAGGTTTAGAGACAAGTGATATTGTATCCTCATTAAACCTGAATGCTTGCCATGGCTAGTGGAAGGAAACTGAAGTTGAAAAGGATAATTATGAACACTAAGAAGAGATGAAATTTACAAGACACTATGCTGACATTCTCTGGTTTCATTGTTTAGTCATGTGCCAATGTACTAGTCCAAAACACATTTTAATATACTGTACAGTGTATATTGTTTAAAAAAAAAATCTGGCATCGAACTGTAAAGGTTTCTGTTAGCAATTATTAAAACAATTTCTTCTTTGAATCATCTCAATTTGATTAAACCAAGAAAGTTATGAATGGAACGCTTGAGTTTAAACAGCTGCTGTTTGACATTAAACTTTAGCCAAAATAAGAAAGTAGAAAAATTATTTTTAACTAGCTGAAATAACCAGTGTTGCCCGGGTATAAAATAGTTTTTTTTTTTTTTAATTGTTTGAGAAAAACACAATTAAAAAAAACACAACTTTAAAAATAAAAATTAACAAAGAATAAAGACTCACTAATGTCCTTGTCTTGCTGTCTTGTATGTATGTTATTATCCATTTGACGGTTGGAACCAGCCAACTGTATTTAATTTGAAAAGCAACACGGACTTGGTGGTGCTCAAACATAAAGAACTTTAAAAATAAAAATAAATTAACAAACCGTAAAGACTCGCTAATGTCCGGGGCGTGGTGCTGCTTAAACATAAAGAATAATGGCAGTCACCTGCTATATACTAACTGTTTAAGCAGCACGGGATCCTAGAAAGTATTGAAATCGTCAGAACTACTCTCGGCACCTCACTGCTAGAGGTTTTGTGTTGCCGACGTGCTCACATCGTTTGTGCATTAGCAGCTAAATGACTGTCTTTCTTAGGAAGTTTCCTATTGCTGGTGTCGCTTGGGTATCCTCGGAGCTGGAGCCCTCACCCCGACTCTACATCTCACTTCCGGGCCGGACAGACACACACTTGCATATATAGAACTCGATTTAATTTCAAAAGCAACAGGGGCACGGTGGCGGCACTCAAACTTAAAGAATGCTGGCAGTCACCTCCAGTTCGCCCTCTGGTGCTCGTTCCAAGTGTCAACTGAATAATAACATACATACAAGACCATAACATCACCCCCCCACCCTACCCAGAAGGGGGTGGGTTAGGGCTGACAAACATTAAGAAACATGTGTACAAAGTTACATGAAAATTGCTCCAGCTATTCGGACGTGATGCTGGAACATACATACACACATTGACTTTAAATATATATATATATATATATATATATATATATATATATATATACACACATATACACACAGTGTATCTGGAAAGTATTCACAGCGCATCACTTTTTCCACATTTTATGTTACAGCCTTATTCCAAAATGGATTAAATTCATTTTTTTCCTCAGAATTCTACACACAACACCCCATAATGTCAACGTGAAAAAGTTTACTTGAGGTTTTTGCAAATTTATTAAAAATAAAAAAACTGAGAAATCACATGTACATAAGTATTCACAGCCTTTGCTCAATACTTTATCGATGCACCTTTGGCAGCAATTACAGCCTGAAGTCTTTTTGAATATGATGCCACAGGCTTGGCACACCTATCCTTGGCCAGTTTTGCCCATTCCTCTTTGCAGCACCTCTCAAGCTCCATCAGGTTGGATGGGAAGCGTCAGTGCACAGCCATTTTAAGATCTCTTCAGAGATGTTCAATTGGATTCAAGTCTGGGCTTGTCCTTCAGGTGCCTTTTGGCAAACTCCAGGCGGGCTGCCATGTGCCTTTTACTAAGGAGTGGCTTCCGTCTGGCCACTTATCATACAGGCCTGATTGGTGGATTGCTGCAGAGATGGTTGTCCTTCTGGAAGGTTCTCCTCTCTCCATAGAGGACCTCTGGAGCTCTGACTAAGTGACCATCGGGTTCTTGGTCACCTCCCTGACTAAGGCCCTTCTCCCCTGATTGCTCAGTTTAGATGGCCGGCCAGCTCTAGGAAGAATCCTGGTGCTTTCGAACTTCTTCCACTTACGGATGATGGAGGCCACTGTGTTCATTGGGACCTTCAAAGCAGCAGAAATTTTTCTGTAACCTTCCCCAGATTTGTGCCTCGGGACAATCCTGTGTCGGAGGTCTACAGACCATTCCTTTGACTTCATGCTTGGTTTGTGCTCTGACATGAACTGTCAACTGTGGGACCTTATATAGACAGGTGTGTGCCTTTCCAAATCATGTCCAATCAACTGAATTTACCACAGGTGGACTCCAATTAAGCTGCAGAAACATCTAAAAGATGATCAGGGGAAACAGGAAGCACCTGAGCTCAATTTGGAGCTTCATGGCAAAGGCTATGAATACTTATGTACATGTGATTTCTCAGTTTTTTTTATTTTTAAAAAATTTGCAAAAATCTGAAGTAAACTTTTTTTTACGTTGTCATTATGGGGTGTTGTGTGTAGAATTCTGAGGAAAAAAATGAATTTAATCCATTTTGGAATAAGGCTGTAACATAACAAAATGTGGAAAAAGTGATGCACTGTGAATACTTTCTGGATGCACTGTATATAGATATAGATATACAGTATATAGCTATATAGATACAGTTTAATGTGTGTGATTTCTGTGCTAGAGGTTTTGTGTCAAGGTATTTCAGTCTCATTGTAAGTTGAACCTGGTTTCAGTCCGAGCTGCATTGTCTGCTGTGTGATGTTTGCATATTTCATTCATGCAGTCCAAAGTCGTACAGTTAGACTGCAAAGGTCCCGTAGCTGTAATTGAAGACACTGCTGCTTTCCTGCCTTTTAGCTGATCCTCACACATGTGTTGTTAGGTTTGTTGTCGCATAACCATTTTGAAAGTTACAATTTGTACATTTCTTAGTCTTTAGCCTTCATAATTCTTCTGTGATATACTCTGAAAACTTTAATAATAAGATAATCATATAGGTTTATCAGTGGTTGGTTTTATGTTAAAAGCAAATTTTGTTGTTATGTAGCTGTTATCCTTTCCTCTTATTGGAGAGGATTAAGTGGAAGTATATAAAATCTGACATGAACAAAGGTGATGACAAAAATTCACGTAACGAATTATGATTTCACCATTGGTGTAGGGAGTAGTACAGATGCCTCAGGGATTCAAGGTCCTGGGTTTGAGACACCACCCTTGGTTTTAGTCCTTGCGGAGATTGCACATACTCCTCGTGTCTGTGTGGGTTTTCCTTTGGGTATGCCCCCTCCCCAGAGATGTACAGGTTAGGGTGATTGCTGACTTGTATTGGGCCGTGTAAGAAGCACATTTATCATGCCACATTCAGTAACTCCGGTTACTGGAGCTCATTGCCTTGAGGATGTCCGATTACACAACTGGGAATCTCGTGTTGACCAATTACAGGACTCCCTCATAACTTGTGAGCACAGTTTCAGATTGCATGTTGCACTCTGAACGTATCAAAAGGTTGAAACTTTTTTTTTTTTTTAAAGGGATCTTTTTCTTTCTCCAGTCTGTCATGGTATGATAAAGACGAGACGTCAAATAGATTTTTGTGCTGGCTCCAAATTTCTATGAGGTCTGTCTGTACGGTCGAGAACTCTCTTTTTCTTCAATTTCTTGGGGTTCCCTATGTTCTTCTCTTTTCTTCTTTTGTTTGTAGATTTGATTGGGCTGTTTTTTTTTCTGTTTGTGGAAAATGAGTGCATTTGTACTTCAGGTTGAGCAATTAATTACTATAAGCTATCATCCATGGGTGTCTTCACTGTGATTTGCTGTGGTTATTCGCAGAGCTCTCTAGAGGGCTACATCTATCTATCTACTTGACTGATACTCATTGTTACACTCTGAAACTGTCCATCTGTGATTTGTTAGGATTATATAAGTGAAGACTATGACTGGAAATTGCCAGAAAAAAATCATGTAGTGTAATGTGAGTGTGTACCTGAGTGGTTCCTACAATGGACTTCACCCTCTGTTGAGAGCTGTATTCTGCTTTGAGGCCATGGTGCTCCTTATAGACTCTGGTCCCTCTTGTCCCTGAATTGGATTAAGCAGGTTTGAGAATGTTGTATCATTTTTATGTTAATTATGCCTTTTGATCTTGTTCTCGCACTGCCTTAAACTGTTAACAAATGTGTAATCATACTAAGAAAAAGACAACATTATTTTCACATAGTATCAGGAGAAATAGAGTAAGCAGTTTTTGATACCAGGTGTTTTAAAATGTACTCACAAATTGCTTACTTACTACGTGCACACTTTTATATTGTGAGTTCTGTGACACCCCAAATCACATTGATGATACTGAAGCAGTAATACGAGTAATTTTATTAATGTACATTATTTTTACTGTGCCTTTCTCAAACTCAAAGTGCTTATGCAGTCTTAATTTGTCAAGTTACATCTATATTGTGCAGAACTACAGGACAGGATGTTGTGATTTCTTGGACCGTTCTTAAAGTTTAATTGGCCCAGTTGCCTAGGTAAAGGTTCGCAATCTGCATAGGCTGAGTGGATGAGCGTTTGTTTTAATAGTTGATTGAGGTGGTGTGAATCCAACTGAAAAATGAGTGCATAATGTGGACTTTTAATACATACAAATTCCAAGTCAAGATGTATGCTGAAACACTGATGAAACTTAAGCCGTTTACTTTAAGAAATAATGCTTTTAATGCAGTTACTCCTTTTTACATGAACAATATGTTAATCCCCTGACATCATGTTGAACGTGATTTGCTGCTGTACGTTTACCATCCATCCATCTTCCTACCTTGGCAGCTTTGTTTGTGTAGATAGTATTTTAGAAAGATTGGTAATTTTTGTTTTTTTTTGTATTGGAAAGATTTGAGATTATTTGACATACATATGATAGACTAAGTGTGTGAATAAATGGCTGTAATCCTTCCATTCATTTCTTAATGCTGCTACTTAATCCAGTTGTGGATCCTATAGAGCTGGCATCTATCCCTGTAGCATTTGGGCGCAATACAGGAAACCCTGGATAATCACCATTTCAGTGTGACACTCTATGGCCATTTACAATGTACCAATACAGCTAACGCAGAATTTCTCTTGATGTTATTAAAAGATATGGGTACTTCGTGTAAATCTCACATATGCACAAGGAACATATGGACGTTCCATATTGTTGCCCAGGTGACTTTCGCAGAATACTGGAGCTGTGAATCGGTGGCTCCGACCACTTTACCATCATGCCTTACGTAATTGAAGGTTAACAGTGTAAGTTGTTTTTTAGGTTTGTAGCATCCAAGACATTGCTTATTGATAATTGTTATGATTGTTAGATTAAGTTGTATGGTTGCTTACAACATCTGATTAACATCTGCCTTTTTATCTTTCTGTATAGAATATAGATTGAGGTGGCACTCTGAATAAATAGCATGCTTGTTTTTCCACACCTAGTTATTGCCTAAACACAATCCATACAAGATGTAATTTAAATAAAAAACAGTTTGAAGGGCAGGTGGTGTTGGTTTTTAAACAAATGCACTGTAATAACATACTGGTCACTGTTTAAACTCTGTCTGTTTCTCATTTTCTTTTTCATTTTTGCATAGCATGATGGTAAATATCATGTGTCCTACAGTTTGTTTAGAACATTTGTTAACAGGTTACATTTTGAGTTGCAGTATTAGTGATAACAGTACTTCCATTATTAAGAAACTTTTTTGATCATTTTTTTTTATTTTCGTGTTCATGTTGTGCATATATGAAAAAAATGTTTAATCTTGAAAATTTGTAAAATTGCTAAAAGTCACGCTGCCCATGCAAATCCACACATTACTCCATAAAGATCTTTAGCCTGTTGACTTTATTTCCATGTGACAATCAAGAAATGTCCGAGCAAAGGAATGTTATCAGGAAATGTGTTCACAGAGGTGCAGCGCTTACCGTGTTACAGTTCAGCCTTGAACAATTGTGTGACAAAGTAAAAGATTTGAAACGGGAGCAGTTAATTGAGGCAAAATTATGGTTTATGTATTCAACTCCTATTGGATATAACAAATGTTTTGAGTGCTGAATGTAGTTTGCAGGTAGGGAGTACTGAATCCTGTATTGAGCAAAATGCAGGGAAATCTCTAAGTAGTTATCTTAATATAGCCAGGAGTGTGAACTATATTAGAAAATATAACTATTATATCATATCTTTTGTTTTTGTAATATTTAAAAGTATATGATTTTAATTTAAACTTAAATTTGAGTTGCATCATTTTATAGCAAGTAACAATAACGCAAACTGGTGTGTCAGTAAACATTGTTTTAAGATAGAAAACAGATCAGAATTAATGTAGTAGCCAGTTTTTACAGTTTCTTATTTTAATAAAATACTGAGAATGTGAAATTACCATTTTTTATTACAGAGAAACATGAAAATATGAAAAATAAGTTGTAGCATAAATGGATTTTAACTATTTAACTGTAACATCTATAATGACTGTTGTATAGAACTGAAATGTGTTAAAATGCAGTTATCCAAATGCAGTATGTAAACTGTTGGAATGTTACCTAACCAAAGCACTCTTAGTGGGATATTGCACTAACCACCCTGATGTTGAAAGAAGTACATTCTTCTCCCTGTTTGGCAATGTGAAGCACGAGAAAAATGCTTCTGAATCACCTTGGGCATGGCAGAAAAGAATGTTTAGCTTTCTTTGCTTTCAGCACGTTATCCCCATTTGTTGTTCATTCATGCTATGCTTCTCTGACTTACTGTTTTGCAAGGCTAAAATGGCGGGTTGTGATACATTTAACATACTTTATTTTGAGCATAACAGTGCTGCGTTATTATTTGTGGTTAGTTTTTAATTTTATTCTTGGGATAAGTACTGTAAGGTCAACTCACAATTAGAATAGAAGCTGATTTTTCCCCCCATTTAAATAATGGTAGGTCAACAATATTTTAAGGCCTAAGGATGACATTATATGTTTTTGTTTTCTATTACTATTTTTGTCAGTGATTTATTTTTATATATTGTAAAGGAAGAATAAAGTCTTAAAAGAGTATATGATTATTGCTTGCATTAATAGAAACTAAAAAATACTCTGATATTTGCATATTTTGAAATCTATAGATGCCTGCCAACTGTGTTTACATACATTCTCAGATCTACATTGCACTCTTACTGATTGCGCTAATTTTTTCAGTTCTTAGATGACCATGATTTGTTATTTTACTCCATTCTGTTTTTTTATGAATAAAATGCCCTGTACCTGTGTTCTGCAGTCAGCCTTTTCCTGTGTACAGTAATCAGTAAGGTAAACATTGCTATATGTAGTACACACAAGTTCAGGATCATTTAAAAGCTTAAATATTAATAAATAGCCAAGGAACTCTGAAGAAAATGACACACTTGTCTCTAAACTAAAATCAATAATGGGAAAGTTCACAGATTTCATTATGTTCTATCTAAATTCAGAAAGAGAAGATAACTACCTAAATGTCTTGCTAAGGAGAGGCCATTTGGCAAAATGTTATACATAATTACCTAAAAACAAACCAAGAAGTTAATGTTCTGGACAAGGAATAATTGTAGAACCTCCGATTTTTAAATAATCAAAATTAGTATCATGTTGAAGTTTGCTTAAATCCTGTCAGTGACACAGATCTGGATGTCACACAACATCATGCACTGTGACAGGTGAATTGCCTGAATGAAAGAAAGTGAATAGGTTATTTAATTCTGTATCTTGTAACTTTGGAGTTGAAGCACTGACAACACTGACAATACAAATAGTTGTATATGTGTTCTTTACAATAAACTCACTCAAATTAATGCATTTGAAAAATGGAGCATGTAAACGCAAATGAATTAAAATGTATCAATTTGAAGTTGCTGCTACTGCAAAAATTTGTTTTTAATTATTTAATTTAAAATTTAAATATCATTTACAAAAAGTAATAGTATCTTTTTTTTGTTAAATTGGTTTACTTGTGTGGGATTGGCTCCAGCAGACCCCCCGTGACCCTGTGTTAGGATATAGTGGGTTGGATGATGGATGGATAGATGGTTTACTTTTGGGCTGTTATTCCAGATTCTCTGTGGTTGTAATGTTATATCTTTGTATTGAAGCTGCTGCCATGGGGTTCACCAAATCAAATTCCATGCATCTGATGGTGTTATGGGAATAAAGTGTTGTTTACTTATTTTACTTACATACTGCATAAGCAAGCATTACATTTCCAAAAGCAGTCTAATCCAGCTTCAGTATGGTGGGAACCTATCTGGATAGGATTGGAATCAAGGCAGGAGTCAGTGTTTAAAGGCCTGCCAGTCCTTCGTAAGGCACACTTAATTGTACACTCACTCAAATTGGACTGGTTTCTCCAAACAATCTAACATGAACATTTTAAAAGAAAAATCAGAGTAATGGTAGAAAAACCCCAGATGACACAGATAACATGTGCAAACTTCACATATCTGTTGGCCTTCTGGACCTGTGAGCCTGCAGTTCTAACCTCTTCAGTATTTTTCCTAACAAGCACGGACCGCCCAGTAATCTAGGTGCTCACTCTAATCAGATGTCAAAGGTATTGCAGCAACCAATGAAGAAAACGGAGTTGGTTTCTGAATTTGCTGCAAACTTCTTAAGAGGGCACACTGTGACAGAGTTGTCTATGATATCTGTTTGCTTAGTTCAAATGGCTGCTAAAATGACCCTTTCCTTGCGCAGTGGAATAGGTGTGAAAACTCTAGTAATTAGTCAGAAGCTGTGATGCCCCAAGGTGACAGCAGTAATGGCTGAGGAGAGGTGAGTTTTTAGGACTATGAGTTTTTAGCAACTGTAGTCCTTAAGTGTAACATGCCCTCCATCTAAAACTCGTAAAAAAAGGCTATCGCTGGCTTTAGGCAATAAATAATCCCCACCTCGTCCCCAAAGAAAATGCTTTCTCACTCACTTTCTTAAATAATTAAACTTCTAATGCATAGCACGTAATAGTTTTATGACCTACTTACTATACTTAACATGGTAGAATCTTTGATACATTTATAAAACTGTATGCCCTTTTGTGAATGTGATGAACTTTAAAATGTATATGACTGCCTTTTTGTGCGTATACTTTCATTTGAGTTCAATTACAAATGTGCACTGTATATATTCCTTTTTTTGTTGCAAAAAGATGTTCTTTGCATCAATTATTTATTGCTGTAATTATTTATTAATTGCCACCCCCTCACTTAAAGGTCCGCAATCATTGCTGTCTCATATCAGTAATGTTCCAGGTTAAACTTTGCACTGTGCCCTAATTTCTTTTAAATAGTATAGAAAATATTTAAGATCAAGCAAGATTTATTGTGCTAAAACAGCTATGGTACGAGTACTTTTATAACACATGCAAAGTATTCATATGTATTGTATATTCTTTTATTTACTTATTAAGGATGAATTTTTAATGAACATACAATATATTTGTGTTCCTAATTTGAAATATAGTTGTGTTCAATGTTCAGTATTGCTCATTTGGTTTTCAGGTACTGAACAGTCTTGTGCATAGGATATTGTATAATGAGAAATGTGTATTTTATTTTGAATAGATTGCCTGTTAAATACTCTCATGTGCGTTTTGAAGAGCCTCGCTTGGATCTTTCATAAAAAGCTGTTTCCATTCAAAAAACATTTTAGTGTACTGTACATTTGTTAACACTAACTTTGGGTCTTATTTGAGATTTATAAAGGTACCTTCTCTTGAATTTGGAACCTATTCCAGCATTTGTGTTTAAATATATGAAAACTGAAACATTATGGTTGATTAAGTATTAGAGTCGTAGTGGGTAGTGCAGCCACCTCACAAGTCCTGGTTTCAAATCCTGTGCTCAGATATTTGTTTGAATTTTGCACATTATTCCTGTGTCTGCCCACTTCCATTTATCTAACCTGGTTTTCTTCACACCTCTCAAGACGTTCATGTTAGGCTTATTGGTGATTCCATATTGCCTCCTGAATGTGTGGTGGTGTGTACACGCATGAAGGTGCCTTATAATGGACTGGTGCCCTGTCTGTGGTTGATTTTGCGATCTGGCCCCTGCAGCCTAAACTACACTAAATGGGTTGAACATACTGTATTATGCTATTATTTTTTTTTTTTGACAAGAGAGCACGTCATTTGAATTGCGATAGTTAATATTTGTTCAACACGAGGTTAACTGAAAGGAGTCTGTTGATTCATCATATCTTACAAATGTATACAATATATGTACTGTAAATGGGCAAAGTATGTAATTGTAGACGAATACATTATTTAAGTAGACTGAAACAAAGTATTGTATTTATGAGTGATATTTCACAGAATCGCAGAAATTCTTTTTTCTTCCAGGACTGGACAGTATAACCAAAAATCCATAACATGATATAGCTCTGCATTATGAAGATTTTGGTAGATACTGTTTCAGTGATTATAATTTTGTATACGTTTCAAAATGAAACCTACTTTTTAACTAATTATAAAAAAACACTTCTGATTGATAGTGGACACTGTTACACCTTTTATCTATCAAAATGCTTGTTAACGCTGTGCTACTCAAATAGATTAAATAGCAGGTTTTTAGTTCTCTCTTACTGATAAAATCCAGTTTTTTTTTTATGATGCTCATGCCCTGGCTGCAGAAGAAAAATATTTACGATGAATTTTAAAGGGTTGTAATACAGACTTTATTATAATCATCAACCTAACTAAAATGGGCAACTCATATTGTTGAATCGGGCACCTTCACCTAAAACTGCTTTGGCTGAATAACCTCCTTTTAAAATGTGTGCTCTTAAAATGTGTTTTGTCTTTTCAGAAACACTAAACCTCTGACGTTTGCTGACTGCATTGGAGATGAACTTCCAGTTGGTTGGGAAGAGGCATATGATCCACAGGTCGGAGCATATTACATAGACCATAACACAAGTAAGTGTAATTATTGTCAAGCCAAAGGTACTGACCAAATGATATGCCTTTTATTGATATCATTTGTTATTGAAAAACATATTTTTTTGTAATCTGTTCACTCTGTTGTACCTTTTTTAAATGGGATTTTACCAAAAAAGCAAAAAGTTGGTCAAAGTAGAATAAAAAAATACGTTTTTTTTTTTTTTTTTGCCCATTTGTTGTTGTCCCTTTGCCTAAGTCCTAAGCTAAATCAATTTTACTTTTGATTTTTACTTTTGAATTATAATATATTTAAAAAACTGCACTGAAAAAGGACAAATGAATAACTAAAACACTAACAAAAAATAGTTTTGTAAATAATAAATGATGACTTATATGTTAGAACTCCATTAACAAATTAGATTTTTATAATTTTTTAACTGGTACAGCTCACCAACTTTAACATCAGAGACACATTTTTGGAATTAAACAAGTCTCATCTTTGATCAATACAAATCAAAATGTCTGGAATAGATTGGGCTTTCTCATATATCACCTCACTATTACCTTGTTCAGAAGAGTGAACTCGAAATACAGGATGTCTCTCTCGTAATGGCATTGTATGTAAGCCGAGTTAGCTTGTCATGGTGCTTTGTCCATTCCTTGGCTAGCAGGTTGTACAGATCCACGGTGTTTAATTTGTTTAAATAGTGTTTTGCACCACAGTGTAGTTTTTTCTCCTTTGTTTTGTCTATTGTTAATTTTGTTTTTGTAAAAGTGTAGCGGTTTCTTAGAGTATATTATTACTGTTGCTTGTCATAACAAACAAGTACAGTGCTCTAATTGTGACATCCACACTCCCAATTTAATGTGCTCATTTTCCTATTAAACAGGAATCATTGCTTTCTAGATAATTGCATTTTATGTTTACAATACACATTAAACATTACATTTGTTATTTATAAATGTTACAGCCCAAATATTTTTCCATTTCAATACTCCTACCTATTAAACAAATCTAAAAAATCTTATAACAGTGTTTTTCTCATATTATTTCTTGTTAGAAAAAAATATTCCACCAATAACTTTAAGTAAACTTTTTTTTTTTTTTCATACATACTTTTGGCTTAATGCCGTCCATCCATCAGCACAGGGCTTTAGCCTATCTCAGAAGCAAAGTAGAAACCAACCGTGGGGGAGTACCAGTCTATCACAAGCCTAATGCTGCCAACTTGTTTTTTCAATTTTTGTAACATGTAATTAGGTTGCCGTTTGCAGATAGATTTAAGGTTGACAAACCCCCCCCGTATCATCACTCATAAGAAAATTATCTGTCAGCTTAGTAATATGTTAGGCAATAGAATGCATTTTAATGCATATGTATATGCATTTAGATGTGCAGGTATGTATATAAAAAATAATTTTGTATATATATGTTATTATATGTATTATATTTTGCATTTACTATTCATATGTCAGTGGTTATCGGAAGAATATCTTATTGTTTCAGAGTCATATTCTGCTGAATATAATGTAACACCAAAACTATTTTCTTGCCATTTACTATTTTTCCAACTTTCCTTTTGATCATTGTGTGTATTTTCATCTGCTGATATCTAGTCTTTTTCATTGTATTGTAGACCATCACTGATCTGTTTATCTTGCATTTTGTCCTGTTTCTTTAGTTTTACAATTTAAAAAAAAAAACTTCATTTATTCTATATATCTTCTTTCTTCTGTTATATCATCATGCATCTTTCCACACCTGTATGTGTTGTTTGGAGGTTATATTTCATAACATCTGAGTTTTCGGTGAGTACAACAAGTATGCTCTGATCAAAATGATTCTTGATGGGGAAAACAGATTCCATGTAAGAATTTCTGTATCATTTCAAAATATGCTAACATAAATTGTGTGTGTTATGTTAGAAACTACACAAATAGAAGATCCCCGAATACAATGGCAGCGGGAACAAGAGCGCATGTTGAAGGAGTACTTGGGTGTTGCAGCTGATGCTCTAAAAGCACAGAAAGAGATCTATCAAGTCAAAGAGCAACGACTAAAGATTGCACAGCAAGAATTCACAAATTTAAATGATGTTTGGAAAGACAAATCTACTTCTCAAACAAGCTGTAAGTTTAAAAACAAACAAAAACTATGCTCCTATAATGTTGTTTTCAGTTGGATAATTTAACAAATACTGCTGCTGTAACATAGTTTATTTTCTTTTATAGTAAATTCCGGCTCATCCTCCAGTAGCAAATATGACTCTGATATTCTTAAAGCTGAAATTGTAACAGCAAAAAGTAGAGTAAGTACATTTGAATAAGTATATAGTGGACATAATTATAAAGGGTTGACAGTCATGCTGTATGAATCAACATTCATATCTCTGTATAGAAATGTAAAATAATAGTTGTGTGATCTGTGGAAGACTGTGTTAAAGCAAATACATTTAAGATGATAATTATGTGCTGTCTGAATCTCCTTTTTTTCATGACTTTGTGTCAGAGAAAACTAGTAGTACATTTAACAGTTTATAACCGGATGCATCCATACTGTCATATAGCTGATTACTTAACAAAAATGACATCACTGGTTTATTTGTGCAACTGTTTAATGTAATTATCCTAAAGCAAGTTTGTGCTGCTTTTTATACAGGATTGGCAAGTGGTGTAGTAGATCGCACTGTTGCCTTATAGCTCTGGACATTTGGTTTCTATTCCCAAACTAGCTTGTCTCTTTGAGATTTTTCTGAAGGTGCTCCAGTTTCTTCTTTCAACTTAAAAATGTACAGGTTAATCTGTGACTTAAAGCTGTCCAGCTTGTCTATGAATATGCTCTGCAGTGGAGTGTCTTTCTGATTGGGACTGGTTCTTCACGTCTCCCCAGAGTCTTGTATTAAGGAGAAAGTCTGAGAAAATGGATGAATGAAGTTTCTATCAGATTCAAACTGTTCATCATATTAAAATTATATTTTCTTTTTCCAGGTAGATAAGCTTAAGAAAGAACTTGCTTACATGAGACAAGAGCTCCAGTATAAAGAACAAGGCTATGAAACATTAAAAGAGTAAGTAATTTAAACATGTAACAAATATGAGACCAGAAATGTCTTTTGACATTAACATCTAACCGCAAATAGCATCTTATGTTTAAATATTAGCACACACATTCATCTTCATACCTGCTTAATCCAATTCTTGATTTTTAATCCAATTCTTGATTTTAGGGAAAGAGACCTATCATGACTCCGCTGGGGGCACTGCAGTTAACAACTTTGGGCAGGGTACACTCATACATATACCCACTCTCACACTCTGACTCACTTTTGGACAGTTCGGAATTGCCAGGGATAGAGTACCCAGAGAAAAACCCCATCCTAACAAAGGGTCAATATGCACACTCCTCACAGGTGATGTCCAGCTGCAAGATTTAAACCAAAGACACAAGTGCTCCATAACACCATGTTAAAATATTGCAATTTGTAATGTGTTATTATCATAGTGAGACTTGACAATCTAATATTAAAACTGTTAGGCAATTTGGCATAGTTAAACCATATCCATCCATCCAAATCCAGTGTCTATGTCTGTCCATCCTTCATGAGAAAACCACTTAATGAATTTAGATCTGGTTTTATTCTATAATTTGCTTGAACATTCTGCTTGATTTTGCGATTTCTGTCATCGCACTAAGTATCATAGTTTGCTTGCACTATCGATTTTATTTGCATGGCTGAGGGGAGGGGGGCAGGGCCCTCCTCACTCATGTGCCAGTCTCTGTTCGGGTCGGTCTACCTCTCGCCACATGTTGGAGTATACCTTGCCCCGCTTAGCTAGCAATACCTGTTTGTTCAGCAGATGTTATCATCCAGAGATTGTTAAGGAGTAACATTTCATGTTTTTGAGAGAAAGATCAGAGCTATGTGTGTATCTAGAGACTGACTGGTGCTATTTGTTCGCTTTCTGGCGTATTGTAAATAACGTAAATTTGTCTCACTGTGGTGCTTATTCTGCACGTAATACCATGTAACACATTATAATTCTCCCGCTTTTTGCTAATGTACCCATGCCACCGAAAAAGACGTAAAATTGGAAGGTCCACTTCATATGCCACAAGAAAGTCTATTTCAAGGGCGTCTGAAATGACACAGAATACAGAGTGGAGGAACTTAAAATAAAATGTCAGTCAGAAAACTGTTTCTTCTATTTCTATGTTCTGTTTCTTTCATTTGGGAAATTCACCGGTTATTGATTCCCGGGCAACACCGGGTACACGTTTGAACAGAGACTCGCCTTAAAAAGACAGCATCCTTCCCTTGCCGTTTTCCACAGATGCAGCAGCAGTTGTGTGTCACTTCTCTCTGTAGTTACCATCACCAACGTCCATTAGATAACAGCACGGTTCAACGCAGACGCTCCTTACTATGTAATACCACTCGCCTTTGTGTCAAGACTCTCTAATATTATTGAAGCAACTATCATGACACTTTGCGCTAAACTTAAAGATGTTTTCCTACCAAGGATACCGCTGATTCCAAATGATTTACCCTTTGATTTCAAACTGCTCCAATTTCCTGTTTGTTTGGCTTTTGCTATGTCAATTAATAAGGCTCAAGGGCAGTCACTACAAGTTGCAGGCATCAATTTCGAAAATCCATGCTTTTCACACAGACAACTGTACATGGCATTTTCTAGAGTGGCCAATCCTCAGAATTTGTTCATTTTCTCACCACAAGGCAAAACAAAAAAGTGTATAGTGTATCCAATGGCTCTGGAATGAGCACTTATATTACCAATTACAATAATTCTGTTTCTTTCATTTCGGAACTTCACCGGTTATAGATTCCCGGGCAACGGGACTCCTGCTAGTGTATAATAACAGAGACTCTGATATCTTGTTGGTTTTTATATCTGGCAATTGTGACAACAGGCGAATTTTATTTTAAAACAGTCCTTGAATAGATACCTGCATACTTTGTTTGACATTGTATATGCAACAGTAACAGGCAGTGTGTCATTTATTTCTTTACTCAGAATATATTTGTACATTTAAAATTTGTTAGACATTTATCTGAATGGGTTAGATAAATCCAGTGTATCTTTCATTGTGAGCCTCACACTTTTACTGTACAGTATATCTGTTGTTGTTGTGAAGTTAGCTGTGGCCTTTAGAACAGAGTAGTAGTATGTCAGACACACAAAAACATCAGAAAAACTACCATACTCATAATTTTAGAGTAAATGTTTTGCCAATTATTTGTTGTATTATGAAATTTGTATGAAAATTGTTTATCACAGACAAATTACATTTTTTTGTAGTGCTGGCAATGTAAATGGCCCTTTTGCTCAGTTTAATGCATTATTTATGTGTTCCTGTTTTTTTTTTCTGAATATTATTAAAAATACATTTCTATGTGTTTTTGTTTTGGCCTTTGCCTGTAGAATTGTATGAGAGATGCTCTTTTATTTAAACAGAGTTGACCAGAAGATGTCCATTACTCAGTGTGGCTTTAAATTGGATGAAGCACAAGCTATTGTTAGTGAAGTAAGAAGAATCAAAAAGGCCATTAATTCTGGAGAAAAGGAAAAGTATGAACTTATGCAGGTAAACAAAAATAGTCAGCCTGTTTAATCTATATTATGATAACAAAAATGATGCAGATTTTGTCTTTTTTGTGAAATGTAAAACTTTTAACAGATGTCATTACTCAAATCTGAGGTATTTATAATTATAATTATAATTATAGCTTGTAAACATACTTAAATGTAGACAATGATGAACATATACTGTAATTTTATAATAATAAAGTTTACAGTTGTGCTTGGAAGTTTGTGAACCCTTTAGAATTTTCTATATTTCTGCATAAATATGACCTAAAACATCATCAGATTTTCACTCAAGTCCTAAAAGTAGATAAAGAGAAACCAGTTAAACAAATGAGAAAAAAATATTATACTTGGTTATTTATTTATTAAGGAAAATGATTGAATATTACATATTTGTGAGTGGCAAAAGTATGTGAACCTTTGCTTTCAGTATCTGGTGTGACCCTCTCTTTGCACAAGAGAAAGTTGCCACTCAGGTATTTGAAAGCTGCTACTTGTAGCATTCTTGTAATCCCATTAAACAAAAAGCGGAAATTAGCGTTACTTATAAAATGATTCTCCAGGAGAAACAATAGTAAAGTTTAGCATTTTACACAACGATTATAACATTTTGATAACTTTGTGCATTTCTTAAAAAGCAAACTGTGAACACAAAATTTTTATCCTTCAGTTTCTTGCCTGTTTAGTCCAGTTTGTGGTTGCAGGTTGACAAGGCCAATCATTTGGAAAACACATCCGGGTGTGATAGTGATTGAGCGCATTTTCCTTTGAGCCTGCTTTGTCGAATACAAGGTAGAGGTGTTCACTTTCCTGATGTTAGATCTCATCATGTTTGGAGCTAGATTTTTCATTTTCAAATGGCAAGGTAAAAGGGCCACAGCAAAAATAATTTCCATAACATTGCATCTTTGAGTTTATTTTGTTGCTTTCACACTCTTCATTATCAAAGCAGGCTTTTCTTATTGATACGCTTGCACAAGTCACACAGCCTCCTGACACTGCGCTATAATATAGCCCACTAAGGGCACATGGTTTCTAAGAATTAGAGTATTCTGCATTGTGCAAATCATTAATCTGTTTGAGTAAACCTCTCCCATGGCAGCAATTCTACTTTCAATTGTTTTAATTCTCCTTCATAAGCAGAAATAAGACCAAAGGGCAACTGGAAATAAATCAACACTGAGCTGCAGACCGCTTCAAATTCTCTGCTCATTACAATGAATCAAATGCCTTTTTGAAAGCAGGTTGAGATTAAGTGTTTTAACAAAATAGACAAAGTCAGCACCTTGTTGCAAGCTGTTACACAGTCGTCATTGCTGCTGGAGTTTGTGAGCTAAAAGGAGAGTACATGCATGCAGCATCATGCACAAAAATGGGAAACTCATGCTGTCTTTCAGTAATCCACCTCTTTTAATTCTTTTTATACTAGCCAGCTACACAGGTGGTACAGAAACAAGAAATAATAATACATTTTATTTATATAGCACCTTTCCCATGCTCAAGGCCCTTCACAGAGTTTAAGAAAGAACGGCAGGGTACAGTATATTGCATTGTACTAAACCAGATAAATAAATAAAGAAGTCAGAGAGGTTTTTTTTTTTTCTCTGAATTTACTAAATGTCAGTCTCGCTCAAGCTTTGTGATTATAACGCAGAAAACTGGATATACAGTATACTTGTAAAATGTGGCAGTGCATTGTTTTTAGCAATCAGTATTACATATAGTATTGTCTCTATGTTCCTTCATTTGACTCATTCAGCTCTGACGTTTTGGTTTGTTTTATAGCCCCTAATGCTTTTGAAATAGCTTTTCATATTTTCCACCCTAGTAGACATCAATATCAAACTGGGTACTGACAGCTATTGGCGAGGGCAAAAATTACTAGGGTTTATGCTGGCCTGTATTAGTTTGGATATTTTAACCAATGCTTATGTTTATTTTCATGCGTAGCTTATGCAAATAGAATGATCTACCCCAGGGGTAGGCAGTGTTAGTCATGGAGGGATGGCTGCAGGTTTTTGTTCAAACTCAGTTTCTTAATTAGAAACCAATTATATCCAATCTCAGATGTTATTTAATTTTATGTCATATTAGTCTGCAATTTTATGTTTTTATATCATAGATTTCTTTCCTTTCCAATGAAATCATCCAAAAAGATCTGAAGCCTAAAATTGATCATTTTCAGTCTTTCACGTTTAAGTGTGTTATTAAACCAAATAGTGCATGATGAACACACAGAGGTGTAAATGTAAAAACAGGTTAGATGGAGAACTGCTGGCTCCTTTGTTATTTGTATCTTATTGCTAATAAAGAGCCTTTAAAACACTGAATGCAGTTGTTTAAGACTGAAATAAGCAAATAAGGGGTGGGGACTTTAACAAGCGAGACCACTAAAATGAAGCAGAAAGATATTACTTGAGCAATAAGTGCTTCATCGGCAATAATGGACTTTTCATCAAGAAACTGCGTTGGAACAAAAACCTGCAGCCACTGTGGCCCCCCAGGACAGACGTTGCCTTCTCCGATCTACCCATATAATCTGTTTAATTGATTTACATTCATTTGAATGGACAATAACTTTGTAATTCCCTGAAAACTGCATGTTTAATTATCCACAATAACAAGCGAAGGAAATAGATTTTGGTGTGTATATTCTCTTTCTGTGTCCTCCATTCAGTATAATAGCTGACAGGGAAACAAAAACATTTACCCCAAATTCCTCTTGATCCCAAGTTCACTGTGTCAGCAGAATTCAAAGGTTCTCAGGACTCTCCAGCAGTTATATAAGAAATTTATTTAACAAAGACACTCCAAGCAAGATGTGTATTGCTTACTTTATAATCACAGAAACGCTAACAATTTTTTTTTTTGTTTTTTGGACAAAGCTTTTATAGATATGAATATTCAAGAGCATCTTTTGCATTCAACTGATAACATGTAAATTATATGTGAGAAGGTGTGAGTCAGTCCCATGCTACCGGTTGCACCTCATGAGGGAGCTTCTTGAACACGTCACTGCCAATAGCGTACCCAAGGGATGTGCCTAACAAATGAATACATACATGCCACAGCAAGGGATACGTGCATAAAGTAACAGTGTTTTTATTAAAATCTAACAAAACAATATGTCCAAAAATGCAATGCCAAACTTTCAATAATAAATAAATTAATCCATAAAATAATAGTGCAGAGGTTAAAATAAAATAAAAAAAATTAAAATGAGGCTAGAACACTGTGCAGAAATCTTCTATTTAAAATCCCTGTTTCTGGTGCAAACTGTTAAAAACCAACATCTCCTTAGCTTAACCCTCCTTGCAGCCAAGGAGACGGCCATCGTTTCATTAGTTCTGCCAAACTTCTGCTCTGCTCCTAGGCTTGGACCTTCGCTGCCATCTGTGGCCCCACCTGCGTATTATGTGGAGCCTCTGACTCCCACTGCAGTCCATGGCTCCTGCCACAGAACACCTCATTGCGCCTTCCAACTCCCTTGTAGCCCCCAAAACCTTTCTTCTTTTCTTACGCGGAGTTGATCTAGGTGAGCAGTGTGTCAGTCAGGCCAGCTCCCAGATCGCTGAGCTGTAGTGGAAGTCCCCTGAGTGAGGGACTTCCTCCTTGCTGTCTGCCTTCTCTTTCTCTCCCTTGCCCAGTTGCTCCCGTCTTTTAACCTCGGTTCTTTTCTTTCAAATCTTGCGCCTCTTTTTTTTTTTCCTTCTCCCTTGTTCTTTTGCTGGCTCCCTCCGTGAGTGCAGCACCTCAGTTGCTAACCGTGGAAAGCCAATGAAACAATTAAGCCAGACCACACCTTCACATGCAGGTGTACTGTGCCTCAACCACCCCACTAACCTCCCGCAGCTGTGTGAGCATGCACACCCACAGAGATCGAGCCTGCCACGTAATTATTTATTTAAAATGGACCAGCTCTTTTGCTGTGGACCTGCTATAAATCAGAGAACATTTGCTTAAGGTAACAAAGAATGAAATAAAAATGAAAAATGGATTATATTCTTGTTACTGAGACATAAGGGTCAAAGGCAGCTTATCTGTCTCAAAAATCAGTATAAAGTGCCTTTGAGTTATTGGTAGCATTATGGCACCCTTTTAAGGAAAGGTGGAACACAATTGTGTCTTTTAAAACAATGATTGTTTATTTAATACAGAACAACCTTCTGAGCTTATGAGTTCATGATGCAACAGAGTTATTAAAAGACGTTCTCACAACAGAACCCATGAAAATATCTGGCTAGATTCTGAAAAACGCATTATTAAAAATATATCACAGTAATCAATGGGGTTTGTGGCATGAAAATTCTGTGTGGATTCTTAGAAGGGGTGGAGCCAACCTGCGAAGCTGAACATAAAGGAAACCCTAGGGGAGGGTGTGTGTGAGTGAGAGAAAGAGGGGGAAAAAAAAAAAACAGCAACACTTACGAGGCACCTTGCCCTACTTAAAACCATTGGCCTGGGTACATGGCTGGCAGCAAGTCTTGTCATGGATCCTGAACGACTCATGGAATTGGGGAAGGGAATGCTGATTGTGTTGCCTCATGACCCCAATTGAGTGGTGGTAGGTAGTGATAATGGTATGAATTTTCAGGTAGTAGATACAGAAGAGAAAAAATGATTGGAGAAACATGGAAAGAGCCAGGTTATTTTGTAGTGGTAGCAATGGCACTGTGATAGGGTTGTCAGGAAAGGAGGTGGCATCTGGTAAATCTTGTGTGATTGAGTGAGGTAGAGACACTGCATTGTTTAATGTATTAGGTTACCAGCAATAAAATGTCAACAAAATAATGGCACATGAAAATCACACAAAACAAAAATGTATCAGAAACGTATTTTATTTTACAGTGCAGAATTAAAATATTTCAGCATACCCAACACCTAAAGCAGAAACACAAATTTTGTTCAAAGTGTTAAGTCATATTGCATGAAATTGACGTGATTCATAATAATGAAAAGTACTCCAAAATAAACAATTACATGTTTCAAAATACTTTCACATTGTTGGTTGATTTGTTGTTACATTAAGTTTAATTGCTTTGTTGATTGTTAATCTCCGATTGTAAATGTATTAGTTACTGCATCCTTTTACTTGTGGCAATCAACATTTGTTACCTGTCCTACTACACTTGCAGAACAAACAGGCCCTAGCCTAATGTTCCTTGATTATATTTACCTCTTTTGTAAGTTGCTTTGGAAAATGACATCTGCCAAGCAAATAAATGTAAATGTAAAACAGCGGGATTTGCAAGTTTATACCCCATTTAAATTGTGTCACAAATAGTCTTATCAGTAAGTTACTTTAAAGGGCTGTAGCCTTTAAACCCTAAGGTGGAACCGAAAAGATCAGCCTTCAAATGTATGCCTAAGGCACTGCATGGTGGAAGGGCCAACCCAAGCTGGAAATAACCTAGAGGCACCAAACACGCAGAAAATGTTTTTTTTTCATATAAGAATTTGCATCAATTGTGTTAGGGAAAATGTGGAAACCTTGATTATGACAACTAATTTCAGTTTTTTGTAAATGGTTTAACAATACATTGGAAATTGTGAGGCAAGTTTACTCCCTGCTTGGGGATGGGGGCAGTGCCCTGCCTATCCTTTAATGCAGAAACACCACTGATAATGTAAATGCTTAGTACTATTCAATGTGCTGTTTTGTTAAGTATCTTTATAATAGGTAATATTTTGACAATACCCAGTATGACCTTTCTTGAATATTGATATTTTTAGTCTAAATAAAACTGTAATATAATGACTGTATGAATACACCTCATTTAACATAAATGTAACATTTATAGCTTCCAGGTAAACAGGAATACCTGAAAAAAAATCGTTGCAGTCATCATTGGAGTTAAACTATGAAGTTACAGTTCAATAATTAATCAGTTGTTTTAATTTTTTCTTTTGTTTTTGAAATTGCCAGTGTAATCAAATTATTTTCTTTTCTTATTGTTTTCTGAATTTTCTTTATTTTGTTTGTAGACCTTGGCTAGGCTAAAGGATGAATTCAGAGTTGATTCAAGGTATCAATTGGACCTTTGGCCAAGCAGTTCTTCCCTCAATGATTCAAATCGATCCTTACCCCGGCTTTTTTCAGATGCTGGATCTCAAACTAGTTTGCCAGATGTAAGTAACTCATCAAACCAATTCAAGGCAAAATTAATTTATAAAACTTTGAATTGATCACAAATGGGGAAATATAATAGAACAGAATAGGTTTACCCTGATGGTGACCTATTCTCTGAATTTCAATTCCTTATTACAAGAGGAACTGCAGGTGACTGGCTGAGGAGTGCCACAGAAATTTGGTGTGTCAAGGGCAGCCAGCTAGCCACCCATTCTGTAATTTTGAGTCCGCATAGAAAGTACTTGAAAACAGGGCTGGTCTGTGGCTCAGATAAGTAACCATTCGTCTTTGTATTCAGCTCCTAATATTTAAGAACCTTGTGTTATGTCAGCCTTACTTATGTTTGATATATTATACTTAAAAGACGTGCAGTTAAAACGATATATTTTGACACTTGGTTTGAAGAGCAAGCAAGCTATTGTAGCTTCAGTAAAATATATTTAGATTTTTGTTTTAACTTCTAAAAGTAGCTTTTTTTAAATGTTAATAAACATTGCAGCTCATTGATTGAAATTGTTTTAAATGTATAATTTTTATACCTCTAAGCTTTATTTTTTACCTACAGTTTTCAACAAGCAATAACAACAAATTAGCTGAGAAAGTCAGGTTAAGCCTGAAGTATGAAGAAGCAAAGAAAAGGTAAAAATAAATAAAATGTAGTGCTGTATTATCTTTATTTGCTTATATTTTTATTTAAAGGCAAATGTATATGGGTTTTCAAGTATCAGTGTATAACAAGTTATCAGTTTCTAATTTTGATGATGTACCTAATGTTTTTGTCAAGTCAATAAATGATTTCAGGAAAAAATAACTAAAATGGCAGAGGGGGAGAGAGTTCCCACTTGATTAACCCCCGCCGACCCCCCTAAACAAACCCCTCTGCTTGTCGTGGAGCTACACACCAGATTTACTAAACATCTCAGTTATGGAATAACTAAAATTTGGTAGAGAAAATGGAAAGTATGGAAACACAGAAAATAATTTAGTTGCTACTAAAGCAAAAATAGTTTTAGTATTTAATTGCATAAAAAAGACAAATACCAGTCCTATGCATTGAAAGATTATATAAACATTTTTTGCCTCATATGTCTTTTTAACTATTTATTCTTATTTGTATTTTCTCTGTAGAATATTTTTTATTTGAGTATAATTTTATTAAATATTTGCTGGTACCACATCCAATATTGGCTACTACATAGTGCCATTTGATGCTAGAATTAGCTCCAACTCCCAGATAAAAAACTATAAACTATTAAAAATGTAATTTTCAAAACCAAAATGTCAGCAATCTGTAAGTACCCCCTCATTTTCTCTTCCTGGTTTAGTACTTAGGTGAACCCCAATCAAAACTACTATTGCATATATTTTTTTCGGTAAGCCTTGGCTAATGTTGCCAAATGTGATGCCTGTTACATTTAGAAATGCTGAAGCTGTGCCAGGAGCATTGGTACGCATTGGTTTTTAGGTTTCGCCTCAAATGTTTCATAGGGTTAAGGTCAGCACTTGGCCTGGGCGACTCAAAGAAAATCAGGTTTCTTTATTTTAAACTACCCCACTGTTACTTCAGCAGTGCACTTTAAGTCATTGTCCTGTTTAAGCTTTGGAAGAGGGCAGCAGATTTTCCTTCAGGATCTGTCTGTGTTGTGCACCCCAGTCCTGACAAGACTAAAATGGTTCTTGTTGCTGAAAAGTATCCTCTCTACCACAATTTACAGTTTACGTTTAATTTTTAAAGTTGAACATAAAACATTTGACAAACAAGAGAAGACCATTCAGTGGATCTAGCTCATTTGGTTAGCTAAGTGGGCGAAATAATCCAAAAAATCTTTATATATAGTAGCCATGGATGCTACTTCAACTACAAAGTTGGTAATTTCCATTTCCATTAGTCTTTATGGAAAAAGTTCCTTTCTTCTTTCTAACGCACACTTTCCCCTTATTTCCCACTGCTGTCTTAGTTTATAATATATTGTTAAACTCAAAGCATTAGATCTCTCCAATTAGTCAAAAAATAAGCTCAGAGATATTTAAATTCTTTTACAACAGAGTATCAGTAGTCTACCTTTTGAGTAAGACCTTTTTTGAATAAATGTGGTTTATATTCAGTTTGACAACCCTACAAAGCATGCTCTTCTGGATGGTATTGCTTTTGTTGTGAAAAAAGTCAGTGGCTTGCAAATTTATTGTTAAAGTAATTGTTTGTGCTTTTGAGTCTTGGAAAACCATGTTTAGATCAATTCTTATTTCAAATTTGTGAAAGAATTGCTCATTTTTTTCCACTTGTATGATTTATTCACATTTCAAAGTTAATATTTCATTAGCTGCGATTGAATTGAATCTATCTACCAAATTTTCTCTCATAATATGTGTTACTTTAGCATGTTGTCACATTTTTTTTCAGGATAGAAAATATTGAAGTTCAAATAGCAAAAGTGGATAGTGAGGCTTGGCCTGGCTTACTTGATCCAGAAAGGGATCGCTTAATCCTAATAAATGAGAAGGAAGAGCTTTTAAAAGAACTGCAGTATATGAGACCTCGCAAGAAAGCTGCATGTGATGTTGAAAGACTAGACCTGGAGAGAAAGCGTTTGGAGAAGGACCTTCAGGCAGCCCGGGATAATCAAAGTAAAGCACTGGCAGAAAGGTATTAAGTTAAATATAATCATGGAAATGTTTTTTTGTTACTGTCTGCAAGTATAGTACAATCCCTCTTAACCGGCCACTTTGGGACTGGACCCATGGGCGGTTGCCTTTTTGATCGGTTAATCCGACGCATACCTATTTTCATGTAGAAAAATATTTCTAAGGTATGTACTGTACCTCTTCGACGTTCCTGAAAAAAACATATCCAGAAGGCTTCATCCACGATTTCGCACACAGGTTTTTTCTTGTACAACGACTGGACAGTGTTGTGTAATGGGTCCACAGCTCAAGTCAAAAAGGCCACTTTTTAAATAAATTGCCACACTCGTGCCTTAGCGAGCATGTGTGGCCGATTGGTTCCCGGGGAATTCGTGATGCGGGTGATCCTAGCTTAAGTGCACAGCTGAGGAGTCTTCCGCATCTGTAATTGTTCCCGGGAACTACTAATTGCCACATCTGATCCACATCCCCGTGATAAAGAGAAGCGCAAGGCAGCTAGGGGGAGAACAGGAAAAAACGGGAGGTTAATGGAGAAGGAAGCAGATAGAGGAAAGCCGGTGCAGGAAAGCGAGCGAGAGAGAGCTTATTCGATGGAGCAAAGGCAGGCAGCTGGGAGGTGAAATCCTGCAGATGAGTGTTTGGCCGACACTCGATATGGGCTGAAGAAAGTATTCGCTTCAGCTGAGTGATCACAGAGCTGGAGTGACCGGTATTGAAGATGACTGGCAGTTGAAAGGCAGCGGCAGTCATGGAAGCTTTGGGCTGGTTTAGCTCCAGCGTGAGCACCCTGGCCGCTGGGGAAAGGACCCAAGCCTCGGTCTGGATGGAGCCCGACGTAGCCAGGAATTGGAGGGCTACCGGACCAGTGTGGAAGGCAGCTGCGAAGCCCGATGGGAGAAGCAGGGGAGCTGCCAGGTAGAAAGAAGGCGGCTCCATGGAAAATTCATCAAGGAATATGTAAACGGAAATCATTCGGAGCGTAGGAGCCCGAAAAGAAGGAAGTGCATACATATAATATAAAGGAGAACTCAGGATTTAAAAAAAATATATATTTTATTTTAACAGGCCGGTTAATGCTAGGCCCGTTAAGAGGGATTGTACTGTAGTGTTGATCACAGTTGGGCTGAAATTTCAGTGCTTAAAAGGATGAATTCTGCAAAGTCTAAAAAAAAATGATGTAGTTAATAAGCTATCATTTCCTTTATTAATAACCTTTGTTGTGCGGTTGAACTTTTTTATAGAACATAGTTTTTACAAATACATATTTGAGATTTTCATTGAAAATGATCCTTTACAGCATCTTTATACATACATTTATAACACCTTGAAACTTTAATAAGGACTTGCATTATCTGCAAAACAAAGTATTGTCACCATTTGTCACAGATGTGATGCACTAGCAACACTTTAACATATGAGTATCAACTTCTGCAATAGCCAGTTCAGTTCTGTCCTTTACATTCTATATTCAGTGATACGAGCTGACTAGGAGTTTGAGAAACATGCCATAAGAAACACACACCTTCCAAGCTTCATTTTGGTGGTGTGTGCCACACTGTCTGTTTCTATTGTGGGTGTACTGTGTATTCACATTACATCAAGGTGCAGGATCATTGCATTAACTGTGCTTTCTCCAGTGGGTTCATAATTATAGGATTCACATAGAGAGATGGAAAATAAGAAATGCAAAGCTCAATGGAAAATGTGGAATGCTGCCATCTACTGGGAACCTGGTAATTCTTTGGAGAGTTTCCTCTCATTCTTGTACAAGGTTTACAAACAGTATGTCAGCATTTTTTCTGTGAATTTGTTTTTTACAAGCAAGGTTGTAAAGATTTTGTATACATTGCATTTCAGTGTAACAATTAAATGCTACCTGTATGTAAGGGCTTACCAAAAATATCAGTATAAATCAAATTTTTTATTAAAAAAGAACATGGATTTACACATTTTTGTCGTTTGCAAGAAAATATATTGCCTAGCAAGCACAATATATATTGCTATATTTTAGCCATTGTTAAAATGGTTATTTTAAGTATGAAAGAGACTAAAGATTGCATAAACATTTTCCACTATTTGTGTGCAGAGTATTATGTACCATATATATATATATATATATATATATATATATATATATAGATAGATAGATAGATAGATAGATAGATAGATAGATAGATAGATAGATAGATAGATAGATAGATAGATAGATAGATAGATAGATAGATAGATAGATAGATATACAATGCATCCGGAAAGTATTCACAGCGCATCACTTTTTCCACATTTTGTTATGTTACAGCCTTATTCCAAAATGGATTAAATTCATTTTTTCCTCAGAATTCTACACACAACACCCCATAATGACAACGTGAAAAAAGTTTACTTGAGGTTTTTGCAAATCTATTAAAAAATAAAAAAAAACTGAGAAATGACATGTATATAAGTATTCACAGCCTTTGCTCAATACTTTGTCAATGCACCTTTGGCAGCAATTACAGCCTCAAGTCTTTTTGAATATGTTGCCACAAGCTTGACACACCTATCCTTGGCCAGTTTTCCCCATTCCTCTTTGTAGCACCTCTCCAGCTCCATCAGGTTGGATGGGAAGCGTCAGTGCACAACCATTTTAAGATCTCTCCAGAGATGTTCAATCGGATTCAAGCCTGGGCTCTGGCTGGGCCACTCAAAGACATTCACAGAGTTGTCCTGAAGCCACTCCTTGGATATCTTGGCTGTGTGCTTAGGGTCGTTGTCCTGCTGAAAGATGAACCGTTTCCCCAGTCTGAGGTCAAGAGCGCTCTGGAGCAGGTTTTCATCCAGGATGTCTCTGTACATTGCTGCAGTCATCTTTCCCTTTATCCTGACTAGTCTCCCAGTTCCTGCCACTGACATCCTCACAGCATGATGCTGCCACCTCCATGCTTCACTGTAGGGATGGTATTGGCCTGGTGATGAGCGGTGCCTGGTTTCCTCCAAACGTGACGCCTGGCATTCACACCAAAGAGTTCAATCTTTGTCTCCATCAGACCAGAGAATTTTGTTTTGTCATTGTCTGAGAGGCCTTCAAGTGCCTTTTGTCAAACTCCAGGCGGGCTGCTAAGGAGTGGATTCCGTCTGGCCACTCTACCATACAGGCCTGATTGGTGGATTGCTGCAGAGATGGTTGTCCTTCTGGAAGGTTCTCCTCTCTCCACAGAGGACTTCTGGAGCTCTGACTAAGTGACCATCGGGTTCTTGGTCACCTCCCTGACTAAGGCCCTTCTCCCCTGATCGCTCAGTTTAGATGGCCGGCCAGCTCTAGGAAGAGTCCTGGTGCTTTCGAACTTCTTCCGCTTATGGATGATGGAGGCCACTGTGTTCATTGGGACCTTCAAAGCAGCAGAAATTTTTCTGTAACCTTCCCCAGATTTGTGCCTCGAGACAATCCTGTCTCGGAGGTCTACAGACAATTCCTTTGACTTCATGCTTAGTTTGTGCTCTGACATGAACTGTCAACTGTGGGAACTTATATAGACAGGTGTGTGCCTTTCCAAATCATGTCCAATCAACTGAATTTACCACAGGTGGACTCCAATTAAGCTGCAGAAACATCTCAAGGATGATCAGGGGAAACGGGAATCACCTGAGCTCAATTTGGAGTTTCATGGCAAAGACTGTGAATACTTATGCACATGTGCTTTCTCAGTTTTTAATTTTTAATAAATTAGCAAAAATCTAAGTCAACTTTTTTGACGTTGTCATTATGGGGTGTTGTGTGTAGAATTCTAAGGAAAAAATTAATTTAATCCATTTTGGAATAAGGCTGTAACATAACAAAATGTGGAAAAAGTGAAGCGCTGTGAATACTTTCTGGATGTATTGTGTATATATGTGTGTATGTGTATATATATATATATATATATATATATATATATATATATATATATATATATATATATATAGAGAGATAGATAGATAGATATAGATACTGTATATAGATATATATACAAAGGGTCTAAATACTTACAATCGAGAGATTTCAGTTTGTAATTTTTAATACATTTGTGGACTTTCTGAAAGCATGTTTCCACTTTGCCATTATGGGTTATTGTGTGGATTGATGGACAAAAATGAAAATGTACTCCTGTAAAATTAAATGTACAGCACAAATTTTGCAAAAATAAATGTATATTAAAATAAATTGTGTGTTGGGAGATATATATAAAGCTGAATGTACTGTATGCATTTTACACATATTTTTAGACTTCTGGGATTGTGACCAAATGCTGACTTTCACATTATATTCCTCTGTATTTTTGTCCAAATGTGTACGTTTGAAAGAGCAGAAGGCTTTATATGATTGACAAGGTATGCATTTTATCCATTGAGCAAGATTTTTTTGTCTTTGTTTAGGTTAAAGCTACATAGCAGAAGAAGTAAATTGGTCCGGGAACTTGAAGAGACTGCTCGTGTAGCTTCATTGATTCATGCCCAACTAAAAAGGTTACTAGTTTACTGAAAGGGTTTAAGGGATGGGTAAATGTTAAACTGAGAGATTTAATGGATTTGTGGGAGCCAACTTATATTCTAGATACTAAATTTGTTTAGTGTAATCATTTGGGTTTCTAAAAAAATATTACCACACTTTTCACCTCCTAATATAATTGTTAGGGTTATAATTGTTTTTCCTTTTTTAGTCTCCATGTTATGTTAGACCATTCCTTTTTAAAAGTTTCCTGCAGTATGAAGAAGCACATTTTTGATAAGCATGCATTGTTGTGATATTTGAATTAGTACCAGTCGTTCATATTGTTCTTCACTCTCTGAAAGTGATTTGTCACCATTGTAGTTGTACAGAAAAAAAATCCAGTCTATGCAGATGTTTTGGAGAAAGATAAAAATTCACAGTATCAGATTCTTCTAAAGCCATGGATAACTTAACAAGGGTAGATGTATATCAGGTGTTTAATGATAGTCAAAAAATGTTTGATTGACATATTGGCATCAACAAAAGCCCATAGTTGCTGTAGTTCACAAGGGCAAAATTTAACCACAAATGTTAGATTATTTCATCTCTTTAATTTGTACCAGTTTTATTCTTACGTGGTTTGTTTTTATTTTGCCTCTAAATGAAATGTGTTTAAATATATTAACAGTATTCTAACCTGGATGCAAGGCAGTAACTTGCCCCCCGTGTAGTGCATGTCCTTCACAGGGTACACACCCTTTAAGCACTAGTAGTGGAACTGCACTCCTCAAGTCAACTGTGTGTTAAAACATGGCCAATATGCTAACTAGCTATTCTGTCAAATAGCTGAAGAACCTGGAAATAGTTTACTTTCGTCTATTTATAATAGTGATAACAATTGACCATTTTTATAAACTTGACAACATGATCTGGTTTAACTCTTTAACATTTTAAGAAAGCAAGCTTTTGTTAAGTTTGTTAATAGTGCAATTTCTTTTACAGCCTTTCTGCCAGTACACTTTCATGTTCCTCAGGCAGCAGTAAGAGTTCATTGGCATCCAGCATGGGGTCACTTGCCAACTCTAGCCAAGGCTCCTCTTCTTCACTAAGCTTTACTGATGTCTTCTTTGATCAGCCAGAGTCGAGTGATCCTGACTACCAGTATAAACTAGACTACATGCTTCAGGAGGTAGCCACAAGTTTTCGACCGTCTAGTTCTATAACTACAATTCACGAAAATGAAATCATAAACACTAAAATGAACTTGGGTACTCCAATTCAGACACTGAAAATAGCTGAGACACCTGGTTCTGTGACTTCACTTTCACCTCGATCTTCCATATCTTCCTTATCGCCTCCTTGCTCTCCACTTGTGTCAGACTCTCATTTTTTGGCTGGAGATGCCTTCTTGAATCATGATAACATTGGCATGGACCTTGAGTTGTCAGGACGACTTGCAGATCTCCATGTTAACACTTGTATGGAAAATAAACAGCTTTTTGACAGCACGGTGCCTCTCTCTCACATTCACTGTATAACTCAGGAAACTGATGTCAAACAAGACTTGGGAAGCACCGGTCCAGACTCTACTAAAGGTATGTGGTTTTTAGTTACTACAGATCTTGATATGTCTGTTTCTGTTTGTAATAAGTTAGTTTGTTAGACTCTTTCATTTATCGGCAGCGATAAAACAATGACCTGCTGCAGGTGATATGATAATGTACATGGGCCTGAAGTGCAAAATATAATCTAAAATGAAATTTCTGTTCATATATTAACAAAGCATTTTATGTAATTCCAGGCTGTGAGGTGCACAGCAAAAATTACTATTGTGATGTTTCCTTTTATGATCTTTCCACCTTTTTCCAGCCTCTCAAACTTATTTAGTTTCTAATCCCTGGAAAACATCCGGGATTAAATCGCTTAGAGCAGGAGTCGTTCCTGGAGCGCCGCAGTGGTTGCAGGTTTTTATTCCAACCCAATTGCTTAATTAGAAAACAATTGTTGCCAATAATTTAATTTCATGGCTTTTTAAGTGGTTTACCTCTGTTATTTCAAGTCATTTTCCTTTGGAAGCATAGCATCCAAATGATTTGAATTGATGAGTAAATCTCAGATCTTCAATTTTTTCCCTTCACATTCCTTCCAAGTATTTAATTAAACCAAACAATGCAAGATAAATCCACACAGGTGTAAATGGAAACTAGCTAAACGGAGAACTGCTGGTTTCTTTTGTCATTTGCATCTTGTTGCTAATAAGGAGCAATTAATAAATGAGAATACGGTTGTTTAAAACTAAAATAAGCAATAAGGGTTCAAATTCTTAACGAGCAAGACAACGAAAATGAGGCAGAAGTGTTACTTGAGCAATAAGTGCTTCTTATTAAGCAATTGGGTTGGAACAAAAACCCACAGCCACTGCGGCCCTCCAGGAATGACTTTGCCCACCCCTGACTTGGAGATATCCCACCTAATCCATTAACAGCTGTGTTTGGTGCTCTTCCAGATGAGCTTAAAGTGAAGAAGGACAAACAAATTGTAATTACCTTTACTACAATATTGGCATGTAGACTTATCTTGCTCAATTAGAAGAACCCTGACTCTCCTATTCAAAGTCAGTGGGTAACTGATGTTTTATACTGTTTGTAACTGGAAAAAAATCAAATTTGCACTTAGATGATCTGTACAAAACTTTTCAAAACCTGGCAAGATCTAATCAATAACATTTTAGAATAAGCATTTAAATTGAGGCAGCAGGTTCTCTCCCGTCTTTTACTCCATTTATCTTTATGCATTTATTAATTTATCTATTTATGCTAGTTAAAATAAGTAAAGTTGTACATTGCTGGCCTGGCTCCCTTTCTAAGGGGTGGGGGTTGATTTTTTTTTTAATTTTTTTTTAAAGCTTGAGCTATTTGCATTAAATGTTATTTGATTTTAACAAAATCAATAACATTAAAAGAAAACAAATACTTTTCAAAGCTTATGTGGTTTAAAAACATGAAAAATAACTCAACCATGGAATCATTTGTTATTCATGTTCCAATTTAACTTAAGTGAAGTACAGGATTATTAAAGTTTGTCTGCTGAGGACTACTTGCATATGTACACCCATACTCAGCCACACTGGGCAAGTATTGTGTCAGCCATTAACTTATTATGCGTATTTTGGTTGTAAGTAACAGCATTACCTGGAGAAACCTCAAATGAGGAGAATATGCAAAAGCCATCAGCACAGTTGAGGCTGAAATATAAACCTTGACATATAAAACTTGAAATTTAAAGCCAAAAATTGACAGCTCAAATTACTGACCCTCCTTAGAGGAAAATGTAAAGAATTTAAAGCAAAACAAAACAAAGAATAAAATTGCTTCAGATGAAGACTCAAATGGGTAGTGTGGACGCGGCCCGGACACAGACAGGCAGACATGTTGTTAAACACCACCACACGTTTATTTACAACACTATTTACAATAACTTCATGTGCACACACGAACCCCCTCACAGTCCTGGCCACACAATACCTTCCTCTTCGGGCCGCCTCCACTCTCTCTCTCTCTTGCTTTGTCCTGCTTCCACCCGACTCCAGCCTCGAATGAAGGGAGACGGCCCCTTTTATTCCACCCCGGATGGACTCCAGGTGTGTCCCGTCACTCCTCCTTGGACACGCCTCTGTGTGGCAGAAGTGCCGGCTGTACTCCCCGGAAGCTCTCCGGGTGTCCCTTCTTTTCTTCCCCCCCAGCACTTCCTGGTGTGGCCGGAAGTGCTGAGATCCAGGGCTCTAAAGGCATCGGGGTGCCCCCTGGTGGTGACCACGGGCCCCTACAGGGTTGGGCTTCCAAGCCCTCAACCCGTGGCCCCCAAAGCAACCAGGGTGGAAGCCCCCATGTGATCCCAGATGGGTGCACGCCCACTTCTGGTCCCTCAAGGCGTCCCGGCCGGGTCATCGCCCCTGGCATCCCTGACAGTAGAAAGTTAAGGAATAACAGTTCCATATGTAATAGACATTTTGGCTTGTGATAAGGTATTCAAATATTGGTTCACTGAAGCCAACAAGTATAACTAGAGTTCCTAAGCCTCTGTAACCTAAATGTGTTATAAAGATGTGAATAACAACAAAGGCAGCCATCTCTCTCTTTTTTTTTTTTCCTTCTTCCTTAGCCTTTCCCTCCCCCTAAAAAAGTGCAACGCTACCCCTAGCAACTTCTCTGCTGCTAAGGTCTTGCATGAAGCCCACTGTAGAAAATATGCTATTCCATTTTTAGCTACACTGGGCAGTTTGTTTTCCATTTGTCACTTAACATGAAGTATAGCCTGTGCCCAGTGCTTTGTTTTTAATATTTTTCATTGTTTGCTCACTCTGTTAAATTTTGTATTTTTGCAGAGCTGAAGTAAGTTGAAATTGAATTGCATTATATTAATATTTTGCCCTAAGTAAAAGAGTTCCATTGAGTAGGTTTCTTTTTTTATTTAAATTGATAGATATATCCGTATACTGCTGCTGGATTATGTGAATTTCCCCTTGGGATTAATAAAGTATCTATCTATCTATCTAGAATGTTACTAAGATATAGTGACCCCCCCATTTAAAAATTCTTCTGTGTTTTATTCCTAATTACTATTACTATTATAATCTCTTCTTTTAAATATTGGTAAACACTAAAGTAGTTTGTGATATATTTTGGAAAAAATGGAAAACAAAAAATTTGGAAAATTGTAGTTTTTAATATATAAACTATAGACTTGGAAAATAAATGTCCAGGTTTGACTATTGCCCTACTATGTGTTTCCCTTTGATTGCTGCTTATAGCTGTATTTCTGCATTTGTTATTTTGTTGTGATATGTGTATAAAAAATCATTAAGAAAGCACAGTAGAAAATCAAAATTACCGATTAGTTCATTTATTTCCACAGTAATATTTAGATGATATATATACAACAAGAGAATTTGTGATGGGTATAAATGAAACTGAAGTTGTCTTCTATTAGACATTTTATATTATTAAAAAATAATCAGTATATTGTTTGCATTTCAAATTTTGATTAGGGAAATAAAGAATAAACTGAAGTATGTGATAATTTGCCTGATGTTGCTGCACATTATCTTTTGTTATATTTGATTTTGTGATGGTTTTAGACAGCAAACAGCTACAAGTGCCGTTGTGTGCCTTGGTGTAAATGACAGTCTACTACAGCAATACAGTTATTGAGAAAATTAATAACACATTTTATTTTCAAGCATTAAACAACATTGTTTCTCACAGTCTCTCCTTACACACTAAATACATTATTAATTTAAATGTAAATTGAAATTTAAGAAATAACTGTGGAAATATAGAGAAAATATTAGGGCACATTTAGAGCCTTTATATTTAATAAGTTTGTATTTTGAGCTGCTCTGATATTTTATTTATTGGTATGCCCCTGTGCCAGTCAGTCAGTACATAAAATCCAATTATTTTTTTCCATTTGATGTAGAATGCAGTGATGAGACCTCTTGCATTCTTCTGCGTCATTTATAGTTGGGCCTCACCCTTAAGTTTTTTACTACTGCTAAACCTCATACAGTTAGTTATTGCGCAGTCTACACTGAGAGGAATTTACTTCACATTTATTTACCTTTAGACTTTATGCTTGGCAGAAGTAATGTAATACTTAATACCAATTTCATGATTATGCACATTATAATAAGGTGTGTAAAAGTAAGTATTTACTTACAAAGGCAGTGCTAATGTTCAGTGTTAAATAACATTTGAATAGCTGACCTACTGTTAAATTTAACTGTTGGTGTATTTGTTAAAGCTGAAACGTTTTCACCTTGCATCTATTAATGGGCTGGTACCTACTAAAATCTGTTCTATCCAGTTTACTTTTTTTTAAACTAAGGCAGTTAGCCAGTACAGCAAGGGTCACTCAGCCATTCACTTCATGACATATGAGGGTACACCACATGTATTTGTATTTGTTTTATTTAATGTTATTTATTCTCACATTTATGTTAGTACGATGAGGATTAAACAGCAAGTAGCTCTAAGAAATGACATTTTAATCTTAAGAGCTAATGGCAACACCTCCTCAACTAGTTCAGTATTTAGCCATGATTGCACTGAGACCTGCATATTTTCTTCTTTACTGAACTTGAGAAGTATTATGTGCGCTCTATAAGGGGAAAAAATACACAAGTGGGTTTACTTGTTTGTATCTAAAAAATATATCAATGTGCACATACATTTCTATATGGCTACACTTCTGTATTTACAGTATATATATATATATATATATATCCTATATATATTAATCTGTTTTACATTTTTACTCATTTGTTTTCAGATGGCAGTTTACAGATAAAAACCACAGGAGCTTTACCTCACAAAGTGGGTGTGTTTTCTGCTATATCTGATGAGTCTGTTGCTGGGGACAGCGGTGTCTATGAACCTTCTGTGGATCGGTAATTATGTGTTTATCTGTATCTAGTGTATAAATAAAGAAAAACAGTGCTGTTTAAAGCTGAAAAAAGAAAACATTATTTGTTTTCATTAAAAGCATGTAAAAATTGTCTTATATTTTACAAAGGCAATAAATTCAGTATTAAGTGATTTTTTTTTATTACATTTTACATTAAACTTTAAAGGAATGAACACTTTATGGTAGGCTTTATAATCTAGGCAAAATTTCAGATATAGGCAACTATCTAGGAAGCAGCAAAAAGAAAAAAAAACAAAAAAAAAAAACCTGCTGTTAAAAATATTTTCACAGTCAAATTTGGGTATCTTATTAAAAATTATTATTAAAAACTCATTTTCTTATGTTATTTTTTTAAAAATATTGTTTCATATGTTTGTATCTTTACAGTCCCTTTAAAGTAGCAGATACAGTTGTTAATGAGGAACGTGGATCGCTTGATACTCCGCAGATTCAACTGGGAATGAAGTATGATGTTAAAGAAAAAAGATTTGCCTTATATGTAGTTCAGCTTAGCAATGCGGCATCATTTGTTGTGCCACCAAATGAAAAAGTGTAAGTAATTAACATTGATATTTAAGAGCTCAACATGTAATAATTGAGTACCAGTAAAAAAAAAAAAAAGTTTATGATCTTGTTTATGTATCCAAATTTTAGGTATGTTCGTATTGCTGTGCTCCCATGCTCTGAAACAACAAGTTGTCTTTTTCGAACAAAGGCAGAATTTCCCCAAGAATATATCCGATTCAACGAAGTGTTCTGGGTGGCTATATCACATGTTGCTTTATGCCAGAAAACTATGAGAGCTGATGTTTGTTGTATGACTAAATCCCTTCAAGAGCAATGTCTGGTGAGTTTCTTACGAACATATTTATTTATTTATTTATTAATTTTATTACAATCCATACAAAGCAATCAAGTTTTTACAAAAAGAAGAATTGAGTTAAGAACAGATCGATCCCCACTCCTGAGAGAGAGAGCAAGCCAAACGGCGGAAAATTTAAGACTTGTAAACATACCTAAATTAATAAATTCTCTGTGCTTCATGACCTTATTTTAAAATGTTACTGATTAGCTCCTGCAATGTCTGGTGAGTTTCTTACGAACATATTTAGTCTAATAGTTGCTCAATAAATGTGGAATTCTTGTGAAGTAGCCTGTGTAATATATACAGTATTGTTCAAAGACTAATAATTTTTCATTTGGCTCAATCCTAATTCTTGTTGAGCAGGTACTAAATATAATAAATATTTGTCGTTCATTGAAATTTTGAGTGTGGTATTACTGAAACCTGTAATTATAAAAATGTTAAAGCACTTTGTATGTATGTTTTATGTCAACAGCCCTACAAAGAAACTTAAGATGGTTCTTATTTTCACAAATGACTGAAAATGAATTGGCCTGCACCTGTATTTGTGCTAATAAGTAGGCAGAGGATTAGGTTACAAATTTAATCTACTTTGTTTTTTATTTTATTTTTTTTCTCTAAGGCAGGGGCTCAGATTAGTCTTGCTGAAGTGAGCTGCAGTGGTGAAAGGTACACCTCTTGGTACAATCTACTTAACTACAAATACATGAAGGAACTTAGCAGAATGCACAAAATACAAGATGATTCCACAAAGCGTGAAATGGTAGGGTGATATTTTTTAGTTTAGTATCTTTTCATTTTTTTATATTTTGCCTATTTAAACCAATTGACTTAATGTAAATTAATAATAAAGTTTTAATTGACATATTTTAGATCTGTTTTTTCCCAAAAGCCCACAGTTACTATTATTAAGTATATAATAGTTTATTTTTTATTTTGTTTTCTTTTTCAGCCATCTGTGAAATTGCAAAATACAGAAATAGAGCTGGAAGCTGAAGAGAATGTGCTTGAAAACAAGGAAAGCATCTTACCTCCAGAAGAATATTGGTTAGTGGTGGCACAGTCTTAATGACTTTGTTTAAATACATTATTATACTATTTGAATAGTTTACAATACAGTGTGTTTTCTGTGTCTTTACCAGCTATATTACTGAAGGTTTTACAGTCTTTGTTTGCTCTGAGAAGATTTGTAAGTCCAGCCAATCACTTAATGTTGTATCTTTGCATTTAAAGCCCTGCCACACAATATTGAATAAAGTAATACATCTAACCTGACAGAAAAAGGTAGTAGTTATAAAAAGGGTATAAACATTTTGGGTTAAACATAATTAAAATGAATCGCATAAAGTATAAATGTTCATGTAATAATTACCATAGTTTGTGTCAGTAAGTGTACAGTATATGTTTATCTCATTTTTAGATTAAAGAATTTAGAAAAGATTTCATTTTTAAAAATGAAGTCATTTAAAAAAAATTGAAAAATGTATGAAAGGCTGTATAATGAATGCATAGAATTGGTGGTGTTGTAGTAAATAATACAGAGCAGAAAATTTAAGGAAAATGTGTCTTCTAAACAAGGAAAATTGTGAGCTACTTATAACTTAGATGGTCCTGGTCTAAAACAATTGAGGGGGAGGCTCAATGAAAAAATCTACATTGCTAAGAATACTTGAGAATAGTGTGAAGACGCAGTGAGTAACATCAACCTGAAATGAGGCAAAGCTGCTTGAATAAAATTATATATGTAAGGTTTTGAAGTTCTCAGTTCCAACATATAAAGGTGGAATTGACAATAACATCTCCGCTTTCAAGCATTCCTGCACTAGTGCCATCTTCTGCGTGAGTAGTGAACCAACAAATTTCTCTGTCATTCCTGTCATTTAGTGATTGTTGGTGCAGAGAGCAGAACATGTAAAAAACTAATATACAATTTCTTTTTCTTAGCTAGCAAAGCAGGCACAGTTTTTTGGTTTTTTGCTGTTTAATTCCTTTAATAATCGTCTCGGAGTATATGCATGGAACTAAAGTTGTGAAGTTGAAAATTTTCTTTAGGTCTTTCAGAATTTGGAGAGAGATTAGAATAAATGGAAATGCACTGAAAAAAGATTTTTAAAATGGGTAAAATATTCATTTTAATGATATTCTGTGAACCTAAGTTTAAAAGAAAACATGAAGTGGGTTTGTGAGTGTACGTGCAACCCTTTTTTAATAATTTAATTAAAAGGAAATTATCATATCAGAATGAGAAGCAATCGTGATGGCATGTATATTCTGTTAGGTTATTAATCTTGTGCTTCAATAGATCTCAGTGTGATTGTAACCCCTAAATCCGTGAACTAGAATTCACATTTAAGTTTGTTTAGTGATGTTTGCAGGACGTTTACTGTAACTGAGATTGATTTTATGCCTGAACAATTTAAGTTACCCAAAACATTAATTGCATGTAAAAGTGACATTATTGGGTCTGTAAAATAAAGTATTCAATCATCAGCATCAAGGCTATTTTTATTTTTGAGGTTAACAATCTGCAACATGTGCCACAGAGATATCCAACTATAAAAGTGACTGTGACAAAAACATTCTAGCCGTTGCTATTCTTGCGTGCCATAATAATGAAGAATATATTAAAATACAAAAATCTGTTTTATTTTATAGAGTATATTGTTGACTAGTGTAATTGAAACCGATGTTAGAACACAGTTTATTTAAATGTCGTAACAAAAACATAACTTTCCCATGGGTTGCCTACTAGCATGTCACCCATTTAAAATAATAATAATTTACTTACAATACTGTAGTTCATAATACTCTCTACAATTAGACCACCTTTATTGACTCACACTTAACTCTCTACACTTGTTTTATCTGTTTTAAATATTTCTTCTTTCTGTCTTACACATGTCTGCAAATTTCACTGTACTCTGCACATGTGACGCTACTACTTCTAAATAATGCTTTCATAAATGATTAATAACAAAAAAAATATTAGTCCCTTAGCCATGTTAAAGGATTCTCTTCCATAATGTTTTATACCATTTATTCACTGGATTTGGAATAAGGTAACAAACAGAGCTTCTTCATTAGGTATATGCTAAAAGAAATTGCTGGCTGTTGTAAAATATGTTAATTTTTGTGGATCTAAAGATAGACACACTATAATTAAGTTTTATATACCACAGCTTTACATAATTCAGTTTTCAACAGGGTAAGATTTTATGTGATGATACACATCATTGCCCTTTCAAACTTTCTCTTCAAGGTTGTGGATTAAGCATTTCATATTCTTTCATATTTTCCAATGCTTCTAGCTAATTCATTGTAAAGTAGTTTCTTTTTATTTTCCTTCAAATTAAAATTGGAAAAATAGTGTTCAAATGATTACAAACTTTTCTTTATGTTTTTAGCTGCAATTGTATTTTAATTGCCTTTCAGGCAGAAGGACAATATGGATTATGATATATCACTTAATAAAAGTGGTGATGAAGAATTCGGTCAAGTACAAGAGGCCTCGCAAAGTGCAGAGACAATACAGTGGGATGAACAGCTAATAACCGAATGGACATTTGACAATGAAACATTACAAAAAGTGAGTTGAACATTGTATGTTTTTTCTGTCTTACTCACAAGTTGTGCCTCAAAGCCTTAATAATGACTACTAATGTTAACTTTTCTGAAATTCAGGAGTACAGTATACTTTTTTCTTTAATAATGTTACATTTTTCTAGACAGTGATTTCAGAACTTTTAGTGCAGATGTGATTTTTTTAGTGATTGTATTTTCCATAGGTGGACAAGGAAACCATCACCGAAAATATTCCACAAGGTGTTTCCGTTGTTCGTCCAAAGGAACGCAGAGTTGCTGTTCCCCAACAGAATCTTTTTGTAAGAGGAAGCACAATAATACGTTCAAAAACATTTTCACCTGGAGCACAGTCGCAGTATGTGTGTAGGGTAAGTCCTTACATTTTATTTAAGGTGCAGTTACTGTATATCAAACTTTCATATTCTTCTTATATTTTTTTTCATCACCTGTCATACATTGGTCTTGAGGAGCCAGATCTGTTTCACAGATGAAAATACAAATCTGGAGACAACCTGTTAAAAAGTGTGTAATGAATAGTGGCAAAATCCTGCACTACACCCAGAGGGCTTCTTCCTAAAACACCCAAACCATTTTTTTCATCACCCGGAAATGGTACTTTACCTGAACACATACTCAATTTTTTTATTATTCATGTAGCTGCAGAGTCCAATTTATTCAACTTTACTTTTATAACAATTGTTCCATATATTATTTATTTGATTTTTTGTTGATGGTTCCTTAATGTACATAATATAAAAATATAATAATTGTCTTGCGGTTTACTCTGCAAATATCCATCCCCATATCTAAGTATACAAGAAATTTGAGGGGAGACCACACCTGGTTTTTGAAAATTAAACAGCACTGATCGAGAGACTGACTAGGTCATCATACAAGATCAGCATATTGTTGCTGACCAATCACTTTTCCTTTAAAAACATCGTTCAACAATGACGCAATACAAACAAAGGTAGGTAGGCGAAGAGAGTCGTCAAGTCAAGTTGGGGAGCATGCACTGGTACAGTGCGTTGTCACACCCACTACACGGTGAAACAACTCGGGATCCCGGTTTGCAACCCACCAGGCAGACACGCGGCCCAGTCCTACCCTCCGGAAACGAGACTTCATCTGCCGCAGCCAGGTGTTATGTGGGCGGCCCCTTGGCCTGGTCCAGCCACTTGGGTCCCCAACAAAGTTAAAAAAAAGAAAAAAAAAAAGAAAAAAGCAGAATCACTGAGATGATAAAAGGATCACCCTACCTCCTAAAAATACTTGTAAACTCAATTAGGTGCAACTAACTACAGTCTCCATTGTACACCAAGCTAATTGGCTTCCACGCATGTTCATTTGTAATCATTCTGATTAGTTCATTATAAAAACATCTATTCCTAAAGCATTAGTGTTTGGAAGTGCAAGTGAAGCTAAAAGTCAACTGTGGGTGGCCAGGCACTGTCAAAAGATCTCGGGAGTAAAGTTGTGAACAGGTACAATTCAGGAGAAGGTTACAAAAAAATATCAAAGGCTTTATCAGTCCTTAGGAGCACAGCAAAGTCCATAATCAAGAAGTGGAAAGTGTTTGGTAATACTAGGACCCTTCCTGGATCATGCTGTCCCTCCAAACTGAAAGGAAGAATGAGGAGGAAACTGGCTACCAAGAGGCCTATGGCAACTTTGAAGCAGTCACAGGAATGTTTGACAAAGAGTGGTCATTGTGAACATGTGATAACAATATCGCAGATGCTCCACAAATGTGGCTTGTATGGGAGGGCTGCAAGAAAATAAAGAAAACACTCCTCAAGAAAGGCCACATTAAGTGGGGAGTGTGGATGTGACTCGGTCACCCGTTATCAGCTGTACCCCTCGTTTGTTGTCAATGTCTACTGTTTCGTTCACTTAGGAGTTTTATGTTTATACATTCCAAAGCATTGTGGTGAACTGCCGGTGGGAACTGTGAATCTGCATTCTCTGGCTAAGAGGTCGGCTCTTTGCATCGTAAGCTGAATGGAGAACTCAGTTTGTCAGCCATGCAGAACCTATCTGTGACCACTGTGAGCTGTGTGCTTTCTTGGTGCTGTCAGCTGATCTCTCTTTGCATCAGTCCCCACCTTCTCTGGGCATTGTTGCCACTACACTCCATCCGTCCACAGTGCAAATCCTACTCCTGTCACCAATTGAATTGCTGTTACACTACGAGTCATCACATTTTGAAGATTTGAGTTGTTGTAAACTGAAGGTGGTGAGCTGCATAACTGAGTTATTTGTCTCAGATGCAAGCACTGTGTAGTGTGAGCTAGATTAAGGACATCTATCTGTTATCCGTGCAGAACCTGTTTCTGACCACTGTGAGAGATGCACTTCCCTAGTAACATCAGCTGATAACTCTCTTTGTCAGTCCTCACCTTCTTTGTGCACAATGGTCACTTCAGCGGAAATCCATTTTATCTGAGCTTTCTGCTATCCTAAGTAGCATCGGTCCACATTACCTTTAGATAAATAGGATTCTACTGTGACATAGTTCTTACATAAAATATTAAAGCAGCTTACCAAAGGTTATGAACGGTGGTTAATAAATTAGTTGCATTCAATCCTGAATCTTACATAAGAAACAAACAAAAATAATGCTATTAAATGTGTTTTCAGACATTTGTAACTGTCAATTGAGAAAGCAAAATAATACTGAAACATTTGCAATTTTTATTTATTGAAAATTATAACCATGTATGTGCTTTAACAGAAAAAAAAATTATATTTATTTTCACAGATAAATAGAAGTGATAGTGACAGTTCAACATTATCCAAGAAGTCTCCATTTGTAAGAAATGCTTCAGAGAGGCGAAGTGTTCGAGTGAAAAAGGTTTGAAGATATTTACACAGTCATAAAATGCTTTATTTTGTACTGTGGATGTGCACAGCTTCTGTTATTTCCCGAGAAATAACATTTAATATTAACAATGTCTGTGCATAACCTGTGAGAGAAACCTATAGGGTTGTTCTGAATTTTAAATACATTGAACCTATGATTTGCACAAATTGCAACAGTACAGTGGAAAAAAGAGAGGCTTCTACCATCTTCTGGTATCTCTGTGGAACTTGAAGAGCATATCTCACTAGTGATGCACATACTAAGTCTGTCCTCCCAAACTGTCATAAACAAATATAGTCCATATGTCAAACAAAGAGTGACAATGTGTTAATTTTGAACCACAGTAAAATCTCTTTATCTTTAACCTAAACAGTAGCTTATCAGTTTAAAGAAAAGCTAGGTTCTCTTATTTATTTATTTTATTTATTTATTTTTTAAATAGTTTTAGGTAAGGTATCTTGTTCTCATTAAGTTGTGAACCATGCATTAACTTTTAATTTGTTCAGTTGAGCCAGGTTAGTTGATGCACTAACAATGTAGTATAGGAAATCACATTGTTTTTGTTACTTCGTCTAATGCTATCTAAAATAACTGCTTCAAGAAAATTTGTGATATTCGTAACTCTGGCACTATATGATGAAGAAAAAATGTTTTGCTCAATAATAATAGTGCCTTTAAGGGAGGACAGTTGTAAAATCTGATATACTGTACAGAATTGTTTTATATGACAAGGTTTATTTTTTCTATGGCTTAAAATAAAATTACACTTAAGACATTGCCAATATGTATATTTAAGTCTTTTCTAACCATAATTTTCAAAAATTTAAATTAGACCCATGTGTATAATGTGAACTCTTTAATAATAAAACTAATTATGACAAAATCTGCCTGCGTTTTTATTTTTTTGTAGCCAATACTTCCAGCTAAGGGCCTTGATAGCCTGTTACGTACATCTCTAGATTTGGAATTGGACCTGCAGGTGTCTAGGACAAAACATAATCGACTAAACCAAGAAATTGCCGTTTTAAAGGATTTAAAAGAACATCTTGAACAGGCAAAAGCAAAGGGAGAAACGGAGCTTCCTAGCTGGGTTGTGGAAGATGAGAGATTCAAGCTCTTGCTCAAACAAGCAGAGAAACAGGTAAGTTTAAAACTTGTAAAAATGCTGTTTGTGAATAAACTAATCAACTTTATAGTAATCGTTCCCTTTTCAGATCACAAAATCATGTCCTTTAGCTTCAAATCTTTGACATCTTCCTACATTTTAGTCACCAGCATTCTTGGTATATCTAAAATACTAATGTTGAATACTAAAATCCATCATTTGCTGCATTCTTTTTTTTTTTTTGGTAGGTTCTTTTAAGTAACAGTTACAGGTCTACTGTACAATTATGTTAATGGACTGATATTATTATGTTCCGTTTTTGTCAATCAGTTTAGATCTGCATTGTTTTACTTTGTATTTAAACATATCTGTATATATGTACTGTATGTGTATTCATTATGTAATTAGTAAAGTCTGTAATTGCATTTTACTTGCAGAGCACTGCGCCAGTACTTGTTGAATAGCTCTATACAAAAATAATCTGAACTAATACTTATAAAAGCTTTAGCCAATAGATTAGAGGAAATGCTTTACTTCATAATTTTGCTAGTTTAAACAAATACTATTGAATCTGCTGTGCATGTTTAACATAATGTGTACCCCAGCAGCAACAAAGCTTCCTAAGTCTGTATGAGCCTTGGAAGAACAAGTTGTTAATGGAGTTAAATGTTTTTTTTATTAATAACATAACACATACTCAACTTTGGACCCAAGTTATGTGCATGAATTTGATTGTTCTTCTAAAAAAAGCTTCACTTTGTGTAAATATAATTTCTGAATATCACTTTAGAAAATAAACAAGTCAATGGTGTTCCTTATCACTAACTTTATTTTCCATCACTACTGAACACAGAGAAGGGAGAAACCTTTAAGAAAAATATCTCTCAGATGATGAAGTGCCATGATAAATACTCATTACTCTAATAAATAATGAATTAATTTTTAAAATGTTCTTTGACGTTTCAGGGTTCAAAATTGTTCGTTATATGAGCATATTTGTTGTGAATAGCCTTGCACATCTGTTAAAATCTGATCATCTCTCTCTCAACTATTTCACAACAGTTCACATACTTAGGAATTATCGTTGCACAATGACTTAAAATCCAGTTCAAAACTAATTTTACAATTCTTAGGTGTGTTAAATAAGATGTTGGGTGGTCAGGTCTTCATGTTAGACAGGAGTATTGAAGGATAATTGTGGTATTTTTCAAGTCCAAGTTCTTTCTTCACAAACATGTATGCATTTGCCATGCGAAATTGTGTTCAACTCACAATCTGTCCATTATGTCTACCAGTAAAATAAGATCGTTTGATGGAAGACTTTGCTACTGAGAGTACATCTTGTGTTCAAGATATTGCTATGGCAGAATTGAGGTGAAATAGATTTCAGATGTCGAGACTTTCTTTTTTTACGTCATTATCTACGTACTCTGTATAGTGAAGTTGTCGTCTTTAAGTACTACATATTGCATGGAATGGTTTAGATGAATTTTTTAAAAGTAAAAAAGAAAGTCTGTCAATTTTTAGATACATAGATCGGTGGAACTTTATTTGTCCCCAATTTGACCGCTTACTGCATTTCTCTGTTTAAAAAATGTATAGCCTTATTTTTCATGAAATAATATCTTCGTACTTAAAAATAAATTAAAATGTTTTCAGCTTATGAAGTTAAAACTCACAATTAAAATTATAGGTCCTGCATTGCCTGTTTGGTTGTGGTGCGTTCAGACATTTAACTTTCCCCCTGTTACATGATGATAATATTAATTTGTTTTGCTTGACACAAAGAAAGTATGTGTCCATTTTTAGTAAGGTTAAATGTGTGCAAGTAAAGAATTCCCAGTCTGTATACCCAGGAAAGCATTTATTTTTACCAATGTTAATCAGCCCTAAGTGATTTAATGTTACATCCTGTAGCTCTGCTGTGCTTACCAATGAAATAATGCACATCTTTAAAAGAGTATTCCGTGTTCAAACAAATACAATACAGAACACAATTCATTTAATTTACATTTAAGGAAACATGACAGTGGTAGGATTTCCCTAAAAATGGGTTCCAGTTTCAAGCAAACTAGACAATGGAGTGGAAGTTTGTCAAAGTAAGGTCAGTTTTACATTAATGCCTAGGACAGCTTTATCAGAAGAACTGATGTTAAAATCATCTCCACAAACGTTCAGAAATGCTCTTAACAAGCTTTTATACTCACTGCTCCCAGTGTTTACAATCACTTAACAAATGCATATGTGCTGAATGCTAGAACACCTCAAAAGTGTGCATGTGCCTCTGTCAGGTTTGCTTAACATAGAGACATACAGTGGTGTACAAATGTATTCAATTCCCTTGAAAGTCATCATAATTTTCTACATGACAAAAGATTTGTACACATTCAGTATTTTTAATGTGAACTCTTACGCTATAACAATACATTTCCAAAGTCAAAATAAACCATTTTCTGTAGATATTTAACTGAAAAAGAAAAACTCTAGTTAGTGTTTGCGTAAGTATTTAAGCCTCTGCACTTTGGAAGCTCCAGCTTTACCCAAATGGCAAGTCACAAACGACACAAAGGTGACATTTGACCATAGTCAAACATACAGTAATTAGGTACTACTTGTGAGTCCTTTATATCTCTGTACATATAAAAGCGCCCTCTGTAAGGGCCTTAGTCTTTGTTGGACAATCACTGTAAAAATGAAGACAAAGGAGCATTCTGTTGATGTGAAAAACAAAGTCTGAACAGGCCTTTCCTCAAAACTAAACATCACAGCAAGATGCCGAATTAAGGTCTGTCACTCACAGACATCCACAATGCTCTTTGGTTAAAAATAGAGTGACGATGCATGGATCCACAATTTCAAGAGCTCTTCATAAAACAGGCCTCTATGAGGAGGGTAGCAAGAAAGAAACAAACTATTCCTGAAGAAGTTCCACATTAAATCATGTATGGCTTTTGCTACAAAGCATGAGAAAGATCCAGTTAAGATGTGGGAGAGGTTTTTTTGGTCAGATGAGATCGAAATAGAACCTTTTGGGCAGACTTCAAAGAGGTATGTATGAAATAAAATGAATGCTGCCCATGCTTTGAGAAACGCTATACCTACAGTGTATTATTGTGGTGGCAGCATCATACTATGGGATGCTTTTCATGTGCTGGGACTGGGAATCTTGTCCGAGTTGAATGGACAATGGATGGACACAAATGTCACACAGTACTGTAAGAGAACTTGTTCCAGTCTGCTATGAACCTATGGCTTGGGTGAAGATCCATCTTTCAACTTGACAATGAGCGACTCTAAGCATAAGGCCAAAGCGACACTGGAATAGCTCAGAAACAAAAAGGTGAATGTTTTGTAATGACCAAATCGAACCTCTGATATTAATCCTATTAAGAATCTTTGGCACTATTTGAAAACTGCTGTCAAAAGGCGCCATCCCACCAACCTAGAGGATCTCTATAAATTATGCCAAGAAGAATCACTCCTGAGCAATGTGCAAAACAAGTATATAGATAACCCAAAAGAATTAAGGCTGTTATTGAAGCAAAGGGTTCTCAGCAAAGTATTAATGTGTAGTGCTTGAATACTTAAGCAAACACTAACTTGAGTTGTTGTTCTTCAGTTAAATATCTACAGAAAATGGTTTATTTTGTCTTTGGGTATGTATTGCTTCAGCATTTGGGTACACATTATAAATGCTTAATGGATAAGTATGTGTATAAATCTTTTGTCATGCAGAAAATTATGATGATTTTGAATTGGATGGAATATTTTTGCACATAACACTAAATGTGATTATAGTATGATAAAGATACTGTCCCTTGTAATAGCATTTTGTTCCTGGTGACAACATATGATAAAAAGTACCTGCCATTCAACTCATTATTTTGAAAATGACCTTAGGATTTATCTTTTAGGCTTGGTGCCAACCAAGTGTTAGTCTACGATACAGAAGTGAACACTACAATTGTTAGATGTATTGAGTCATTTCTCTTGGTGATTTTAACACATGTGGCTGCATTGAAATATTGTCAGTTTACACTGTGAAAAACTTCTAAACAATTAGAATTCACACAAATGAATTATTGCATTATTATGTTGGCCTTTGTATCTGTCACAGACAAAAGAAGAACAAATACAAGAACAACTGGTTCATAAGATGATGAAGATGGCAGCTAAAGATGTGCACAGGATATGTGGGCAAAACCGAAAAGAAGTATATGAAGTGCAATCATTCCGGTAAGTTATTCATAATGGTTTGCTTTATCTGAACCTTTCAGAATGCGATGCATGATATTTGAAAAACCAAGAGCTTATTTTATTTACATAACTTTTTAATTTTGTGGTTAACAGTTACTTTGCAGTAAACATTATTATTATGTGTACATTAAATAGTGTTGTACAGTTTGCGTTATTGCTTCTCGGTGCTTTCACTTCGATTCAGTTTCTGGCTGGCATACTTTGTTCTCATTACTGTGTGATTTAAGTAGGTGAACTGTAAGTTTGCAAAGTTTGAGTTTGTAAAGAGTGGGTATATGAAAAGTGAGTGACTGAGTTTTAGTGAAGAAATAGCATCTTCCATTCCATTTATAGCAACGATGGTTCCAATTCCTTGTGGCTCTGATTTGAAAGTTGGATGACAAATATTGTTGGATTTTAAAGAGGATGATGAATTACCTTTTATATTGAACTACTCAATGTTAAAAGTAGGCTGATGTGTGTATTAAAAATTAAAATAAATGCAGAATGTCAGTTAATTTTTTTTAAAGTACTATACACAAGACAATTTAAGGTTAGTTTACATTTTATATACTTACCGAAGGTGGTAGGGATGAAAACGGCGCTCGTACACATGCGGAGAACGGCACACGCCTGCTGTGCGCTGCTGAGTGTTGATTCTACAATAAAATAAAATAAAATGAATAATAAAAATTATCACCCCAAAAGCGGATAGTAGACATCACATGGTATATGTGTACCAAGTTTCAGGTCAGTAGGTCAAACTGTTTGCAAGCTACAGGTGATTTAAGATCCAGACAAACGAACAAGCATGGTAGCTTATTATATAAGAAGATTTTGTGCAATTTGGCTAACTTTGTACTTTTCCTTTTATTTCAGTTTTAGCCCAGAAAGACTGCAATTTAATTCCAAGTTGCATTTCAAACATTTAATGTTGATATAGTTAGTGGTGGTTATTTCAAGGCATCCGGGCCTCATGTATAGTGTTGTGCGTAAAATTCACACTAAAACACGGCATATGGACAAAATTAGAAATGTGCGTATGCACAAAAAAATTAGATTCATAAAACTGTGCAAGAGCAAAGTTCTATGCGCTTTTGCTTTATTTATCCCCATCAACGTGAATTTTAACACACATGCATGAGCCTACAGCCCCACCACAACTCCTCTCTGAATTTTGCTTTATTTGAATATGCAAATCAATATAAACAGCCCCTTCCATTCAGTGTTTTGTTACAAGACAATGGCAAGGGCATGTGTATAATTGAGGAATTTCAGAAAATGTGAAATGGAGGTCAGGTGAGCTAAGTAATCATGTTATATTTTGATAAATCACGCAGACTTACATTTTTGACCAATAATAATAATAAATGTCCAGCCATCACACACAACACCATTTTCAAGTTTGTTACCAACCCTACTATTTCTCAGAATGAATGAATCATGTGCTAGGCAATCTCCTGACACATTTTCGCATCACAAATAATTTGCACATTAATAGAATGGAAATGCGTTCTATTTACATAATAAAATTAATTCTCTGAAAGCATCTTTATAGCAATGTGTGTGCAGTCGACTGCTCTGATTACATTTGGAAAACTGGACGTTTGCCAGTTCAACCACAGTGGAAGGAAATCTCATATATCCGGATGACAAGTAGATAATACCATCCCATACAGCTTAATTGGTGCGACTCAGTGATGATTGTGAAATACCTGATTGGCCAGCCAATTCACGTTGAAAAGTTTCTGTGGCTAAAAACTCGAGGGTGGACAAAACTTGCAAAGGAACAGGTATAGCACAATTCCTCAAAGTCTGCCTTTGTAAAGCTGGCCCCAGTTGAGCACACGGCTCCGAGAGGATAGCTGTTGAAAATCTTAATCCACTTAGGAGCCATTCATCATTGTGGAATAAGAAATCAATATGATCTTTAAATTCACACTCTCTTCTAATTCTTCCATGTGCAATGTCTTCTGACTAGGCTACAGCAGACGTGGTAGTTGGAATAATTTGGCCATTTTGTGCACCATTATATTGTTACCGATTTATTACAGTCAAGTTCCTTAAATATGGAAACGATATCAAATTAATTTTGGTGTACTTGATAAAGTCCACATTTTGGATGCAAATCTATAAAAGAAAGGTAAACCACACAGAAATAGTAGCACTGCTTTGATGGTGGATGCCACCCATTTACAAAACCTAGCAGAAGCATGTGTACTCATGGTCTTAGGCTACTGTGAAAATGTACGTAGTATTTCGACAAATTTACTTTTTATACATCTCGATGTGAGTGCGGAAATGGGTGTACACAACATTTTTGTACATAAGCTCCATTTATACATGAAGCCCCTAGTGACTGGGTCTTCCTTTATCATATGTTGTTAAATTACATTCTAGTGGCCACTTTGAATATTTCAAGGTATGGATTCAACAAGGTGATGGAAACATTCATTAGAGTTTGTGGTTGATGATGAGTCTATGACATCATGCAGTTTCTGCAGATTCGTTAACAAAACTTCAATTTCACATACCCTCTGTTTCGCCTTATCCCAAAAGTGCTTTGTTAAACTGTTGAGGCCATTAGAGTAAACTGAAGCCACTGTCATGTTTGTAGTACATGCTCGAAATAATGTGTTCTTTCTGACATACAGTAACTGCATAATCTTACTGTAAGAATCCATAGATTGAAGAGTGCTGTTATGTTACATGTTAAAATATATTTGTATGCTTTGCGTTGCATGGACACGTAACAAAAACAGGGACCCTACTGCTTTTTTATAATATATGGGTCACATTTAATTATGTTATAGTGATTGCCTGGGTCTCTTAGTAATTAGAGAGTCAATTTATAAGGTATAAATAAGTGTTGAAGGTATAACACTGATTTTATTAATTTATTTTACGGTTTTCCCTTCCTGTTTGAGGTTGACATTTTATTTTATAGGCTATAAATAAACCTTGTTGTGATTTTTGATTTCACAATTTTCATATGCCATTTTTAGTGCTTGGGATATTGTACAGTGTGATCCTCTTTATTTATTTTGGTATGAGATGCAAGTCTTTCTTGTTTTTTTTTTTTTTTGTTAAAATATGTCATATTGCACTTGTGCTCTTAATTCATCATGCAACTGAGTATTCATTTTTGACCATTTAAGCAGCTAACACATCCGTTTAACCATTTTATATTGCATCATCAGAATGGCTACATCACTGCAATTTAAATTACAGTCACATATTAGTTTGTATGTATACTGCCTATCTGTGTGGAAAATGCATCAAAACGAAGATTATTTTAAATTCAAAGAATGATTATAATTAATACATTGTCATCAGTAGGCACTCTCCATTATATGTATACAGTGGTGTGAAAAACTATTTGCCCCCTTCCTGATTTCTTATTCTTTTGCATGTATGATACACAAAATGTTTCTGATCATCAAACACAGTTAACCATTAGTCAAATATAACACAAGTAAACACAAAATGCAGTTTTTAAATGATGGTTTTATTATTTAGGGAAAAAAACAAACCTACATGGCCCTGTGTGAAAAGTAATTGCCCCTTGTTAAAAATAACCTAACTGTGGTGTATCACACCTGAGTTCAATTTCCGTAGCCACCCCAGGCCTGATTACTGCCACACCTGTTTCAATCAAGAAATCACTTAAATAGGAGCTGCCTGACACAGAGAAGTAGACCAAAAGCACCTCAAAAGCTAGACATCATGCCAAGATCCAAAGAAATTCAGGAACAAATGAGAACACAAGTAATTGAGATCTATCAGTCTGACAAAGGTTATAAAGCCATTTCTAAAGCTTTGGGACTCCAGCGAACCACAGTGAGAGCCATTATCCACAAATGGCAAAAACATGGAACAGTGGTGAACCTTCCCAGGAGTGGCCGGCCGACCAAAATTACCCCAAGAGCGCAGAGACGACTCATCCGAGAGGTCACAAAAGACCCCAGGACAACGTCTAAAGAACTGCAGGCCTCACTTGCCTCAATTAAGGTCAGTGTTCACGACTCCATCATAAGAAGAGACTGGGCAAAAACGGCCTGCATGGCAGATTTCCAAGACGCAAACCACTGTTAAGCAAAAAGAACATTAGGGCTCGTCTCAATTTTGCTAAGAAACATCTCAATGATTGCCAAGACTTTTGGGAAAATACCTTGTGGACTGGTGAGACAAAAATTGAACTTTTTGGAAGGCAAATGTTCCGTTACATCTGGCGTAAAAGGAACACAGCCTTTCAGAAAAAGAACATCATACCAACAGTAAAATATTGTGGTGGTAGTGTGATGGTCTGGGGTTGTTTTGCTGCTTCAGGACCTGGAAGGCTTGCTGTGATAGATGGAACCATGAATTCTACTCTCTACCAAAAAATCCTGAAGGAGAATGTCTGGCCACCTGTTTGTCAGCTCAGGCTGAAGCGATCTTGGGTGCTGCAACAGGACAATGACCCAAAACACACCAGCAAATCCACCTCTGAATGGCTGAAGAAAAACAAAATGAAGACTTTGGAGTGGCCTAGTCAAAGTCCTGACCTGAATCCAATTGAGATGCTATGGCATGACCTTAAAAAGGCGGTTCATGCTAGAAAACCCTCAAATAAAGCTGAATTACAACAATTCTGCAAAGATGAGTGGGCCAAAATTCCTCCAGAGCGCTGTAAAAGACTCATTGCAAGTTATCGCAAACGCTTGATTGCAGTTATTGCTGCTAAGGGTGGTCCAACCAGTTATTAGGTTCAGAGGGCAATTACTTTTTCACACAGGGCCATGTAGGTTTGGATTTTTTTTTCTACCTAAATAATAAAAACCATCATTTTAAAAACTGCATTTTGTGTTTACTTGTGTTATATTTGACTAATGGTTAAATGTGTTTGATGATCAGAAACATTTTGTGTGACAAACATGCAAAAGAATAAGAAATCAGGAAGGGGCAAATAGTTTTTCACACCACTGTAAGTATATAATATACTGTATATAATATAATTTGCTTAAGGGTTGCATAAATATAAAAAGAGCTATGAATATGAAAGTTTACGAAGTTTGTTATCAATTATGTATAGATAGAATGTTTTGTAAAAGTTTTATATTTGTGCATATAGCAGCATTGCCACACATCCCATCTATGTAAAGATCTCCTTTAACTCAACATATTGCAGTCCATTTTTGACCAGCCTATTACAGGACTTTGAGGGCAGTGACGCTGGTGTAAACATACTTGTGGTAGCTTGCAGCAGATGATTTTTGGAAGAAGTTGTGTTTTGACCAACCATTCTTTGACAAAGCTTGTAAATTTAAGTTGGACAGAACCTAAGAGATAATTTAGTGTAACTCACAGGCCAACAGAATGAATTTTATATCAGGATGAGAAATTGACATTATAGTCAATGCAACATCCCACTGAGAATGTGGTACTGTTTGTTTTGTTTTTTTTTTTTTTCCTTCAAAATTTAAACAGATTTTGTCAAATTCATGGGCAGTGTGGTGGTTCTGAGGCTAGGGATCTTGCCCTGTAATCGGAAGATTGTTGGTTCAAATCCCATAAGTGACTCTACTCTGTTGGGCTCCTGAGCAAGGCCCTTAACCTGCAATTGCTCCTTCATAGGTATGACGTTAATCTGCATCCAGCTCTGCAAGCAGCTCCTCCAACTTGCATGGAAAACCTGGGGGTTAGTGGCAGGATTAACACTCCAGCCACTGTAAGAAAACCTCATACTGTTTGTTCAGGGTGGTTGCATGGCTGCACTTGGATCTCAGTCTAGGTGGTTTGCTGTGTGGTGGGTACGGTAACATGCCTCCAACCTCTCTCTCCTCTTTGTCAAATTGAATTTACAGTGGGCATAAAGGTCTAACTTTCTTTTTAGTTGCACATTCATAGTTTGAACAGTAAATTTTATTATTGCAATTACAATTATTCCAGTTATCCTTAAAAAAAAAAAAAAACCTATAACAAAATAGGCAGTGGCTTGCAATATTTTAATTAAAAGGAGAACACTGCTTCTGTACTAATGCCAGCTCAATGTTTTACTTTTGTGTTATATTTGTCATTGAGTTTTATTTTTACGTTTGTGATAATGTTTACAGTGAAAATGTAATGGCCGTCTTCCAGAAGAAAGTAAGATCAGAATACCACTTCACGCAATAGTTAATTTCTAACTTTTTCTACTGTGACTCAGATATTGCATTTTTAAGCTACAGTCTGCAGTTGAAAAATTTAATTTTGTTTATAAAATATGTGCAGGTAATACCCGTGGTCTGTAGTTTAATTATGACTTTAGTATAGAGCATAAGATTTCTACATGGCTGATTATGCAGGAGCTTAATGTATAAAAACAAACTGATAAAGAAAACTAATCTGAATTGATGTCCGAATCATCTAATTCTAGTGATGTGAAAATGTTGATCAGCCCTAAAAAAAACCCTGACTGAACTATCCCTACTTAGCACAGTAATTGTCTCACAGCAAACAAAATGACTATGTTGAGGAATGTATATAAAAAAGATTATTCATTTTTAGGCAGGAATATCAGAGCAAAAAGTATTCATTTGTCTTGGGAAGTAAAAATTCATGTTGACGGTATGTCCTGAATTGTGTATTAAAGGTATGATTCTTCTTTCTTTTTCAGAGAGAAGATGGCATTTTTCACACGGGCAAAAATTAATGTTCCTGATTTGCCTGTGGATGATGTGTGAGGATTTTCAAGTATTTACATTAGCTGCTGAACTGTAACACATACAAGTGACTGATCCTGTAATATTATATGAAGAAAAAATAAGCAAACCAGAAATCAATGTTCCTTGTTTGAATGTACAGATTTATAGTTTTATTCTTTTACTGTATATAGATAATATTAAATATAATTGGCAGGACATTTGAGTCTTATCATTGAAACATATAAAGGTAAAAATATATTTCTTCTATGACATTAAATTTTAAAAATGTTCCAATCTCTTGTTTTCTTTGAATTCCATAAGGATTTAAATGGGCATTTGTAGATGCAGTTAAAATTAGGCAATTATTGTTCCCCAGAAGGAAAATTTAATAATAAGATCAGTTACAAGTGTTGAATTTTTCTAGCTCTTCTCAGGTCTAGTCATTTTTGAAATTATTTTTCTAAGAAAAAATGAATGTGCTGACTTCACTTTTGGTGTGGGTTTTAGGGTGTGGAGTTGCTACAGTTAGAAAAATAAATCACCAGCTGTTTGGTAACATTTTATGTACAAAATTACACTACAGAGATTTTTGATTCTTTGTCTTAGGATTTTTTATGGAGTGCCATTCAGTTCAGTACATTTCACAACAAAATCTTAAAGTGAATACATCATAGGGTAAATATATTTAAAGTAAAATCTATATTTTATCTAAATATACCAAACAGCTAATAAGTAATATGCTGTATGTTTCCTAGGATAAAAGAGCATTGTATGGAGAGTGATTTTATTTTTTTTTTAATTGTAAAAATGTGCCATTCCATTTGGAATTCTGTAACACAGCTTTTTAGTATGCTATATTGTATGCTAAAATATGGGTTTTGCTCTTTTGCGTTCAGCTTACATATAAGCAAAGTAAGAAATTTCCAAATAGATTCCAGTAAATGCCTGTCTCCATGATACATGCTTGAAATGCTTTTTCATATTCTTGATAGGACTATGATTTGCATGGCAATGCATAAAGAACAAATCAATCAAATTAATTTACGTCAAAAGCTTTTATGTGCTATTCTGAGAAGTGTGTGTGTATAGTACAGTATAATCTGTACGTAAAACGTCCCAACTGAATGTTTCGATAATGTACTGCATACACAGATTCTGAATGGATATTGTGAACAATCCATCATATGATGTCTCATTTTGCTTTGTAATGAATATAATATGATACAAGTCTAATTTGCCACGTATTAGTTATCAACATTCTGTAGTGTAATACATAGTTTCAACTACGTGACATTTTCATTTTTCATGCGTTACTGGATGGCTCTTATTTTTGTTGTCTTGTTAACATCAGCATAACTCAGGTACTATAAAGTAGCATACAAGCACTTTTTAATATTTTTTTTTTCTATCTGAAATTTACTGTTGAGTATTTGTTTGAATATTCAACTTATATATAAATACTATCTGGGGCTGGTTCCTGGCATAGTGACTCCTGATCTTGAAACAGGCATTGAATCTTTCCCTTTAGGGTTTATGTAACGAAACGCACATCCAGACTTAAGGGCCTTTAAAATCACCAGAAGTTTTGCCTATTTAAAAAAACTGATGATAATGTGTGCGTTTAAAATGTTGTTTTAAGTTAGCAATATTTTCTTAAGGCTCAAACTAGCTTATGGTTGTTCATGCGACTGAATTAAAAATATAAAGCCTCAATGGCTCTCCACAACAACAGATTCCCACCAAATCTAAACATTTAAACATTTATGATTAATATTTATCTTTTTATTTTAAACAAACTTGCAAAAACACTCAAAAGTTGTTTTTTTTTTTTTATAAAATATAAATTTAAACTCCCAGGCTCATTTAATATTATGCATTTCAAACTGGGTTTGAAAATATCTTTGCTGTACTTACCTGCACAAACTCGCAAATACATGTGATAACAGTAGACTCCAATGAAATGTGTAGCATGAATTTGTTACTGGAAATCCTGTAATGCAGCAGATGACTTCAGACTTTGCTTAAAAGTGTAAATACACTCTGCATCTGTGTTTATCAGTATACTTCATGATGTTTGCTTGAGCTGTATGCTTGAAGTAGTCCTATTCACTGTGCTTTCAGTAATTTACTCTGGATTACACTTTAATAATAAAATAAAAAATACATGTCTATACCTTCATTAGAAAGTGATACTGTGGAATGGTGGCACTACATAAAACCTCTGAAATGTGAATCACAGCTTAGCATTACAATTGTTGTTGGTCTTCATTTTATGTGGCACTTTTCTTCTCATGATAACAGCAACTTTTTCTTTATCTAAGTATCTGAGGTGACTGGATACTAAAATATCAGTTATTTAAAATACATCTTTCTAAAAATTTTCCAGTCCTTGTTCAAATTTTGTTGACTTTAACATTGCTGTTAATTAGTCAAAAAAGGTGTTTAACTAATTAAGTCATTATATGTATGTTCTTCATTTGTTTGTTTAGTCCTTAAAAATACTTTGCACAATTTTCTTCAATTCATTCTATAAACGTATATAATTCTCTCTGACCTTATGATGAACTGGATTTAATTTCATGACACATGAAATGAAATATTTGAGACTGTTTGTTTGATTTTTCATGAACTTGACATTGTTTTCATTGTTTGTAATATGTGTTTGAAATAGTTTATTTCCATTATTTTTTACTAAGGATGTTATTGGGAAAGTTGAGCTTTTAACTTGTACTATACCCCTGCTATGGCAGCATGTTATTCTGTATTTGAATTTGGGCATTTCTGAGCAAAGTTTTAAATGCAGAGGCATGTTAAAGTACAATATATTTTATTAACTAATTAGCATTCCACATGACCTTGACCATCATATTTGTGTGTCTTGAACCCTCATTTCAAATGAACTCATCTGTTATTGTCTTACCTAACTCGGCTTCAATGATGGGCCACCTACTTACCTACGTTCTCACTTTTACACACCACCCATTACCTTGACAGTTGAGTTGCATCCTGGTATCCCTGTTCTGGATGAGATTCTGTTGGTGTTTGTGTGAAGCATCATAACTATAAAATCTGAATTGCATTTCATCTGGTTCCTTCCCTTTTAAAAGTTGCCTAGGATAATTACAACAGGGGAGCAAGACTCCCAACAACATAACTCTAAAGAAAGTCAGGGCAAGCCAGTCTCTTCCCCTAAATTGCCATCCAAGAAGTAATATGTTTTCTAATTTTAAATTAAGGATATGAGATTAAAAGGTTTTAGAAAAAGAACAGCAAAATAACATTACTAGTGTAACACTAAGTATATGGTGGCTGTGAGACTAAGGATCTATGCTGATGTCTGGAAGGTTGCTGGTTTGAATCCCCGTTAATGCTAAAAGAGATCCTACTCTGCTGGGCCATTGAGCAAGGCCCTTAATCTACAGTTATTCTAGGGTCGCTGTACAATGGCTAACCCTGCGCTCTGACCCCAAGGGGTATGCAAAAACTAACAAATTACTAATACAAAAAATTGTATAAGGCAAAATAAAGAACAACAAAAAGAAGAATAAAAACCTTTATTTACAAGAAATTGTCAGCCCTACTAGAACTTCTGGCAGCTCTGCCAACTTAATATTCAATAGTTCCCAGCAAGCCCAGCTGTTTAATTATGATGTTCTGTGGTTTGCTTATTTTAGTGCTAAAAAAGGCCATGGTTAGAGAAGATTATCAGCTAATGTACGGTATTTGAATCTGGTTTTTATTTGTCTCTCCCTTAAGTTTTGAATATCACTACTGATTAATGCATTAATGGCAGTGGCTAGAGTTATTTTAATTTGCAGCTTTACATGGCAGTTATCCTAAATTTGGTTTGGCTTTAAAATAGATGTGTCTAGATTGCATGAGCATTTTTGAAAATCAATTAATGACAAAAATAATATACAAAGTCGGAATTTATCTGTAATTTAATCTGTATTTAAATACATTTGTACAGGTTTTCAGGTTTTTGAAAGATTGGCCCACAGATTACATCTTTGAAGTAAAACATTGAGCATAAAATGATCGAAATAGATGTATGGTTAATAACACTTTTAGATTTTAGTCTGCATTGTAGAGACGCCCTGTCCATAATGCTTTTTAATTTACATTTTTCAAAGGTAAACAGTTTTCCTCATTCTTTGTTTGCCTTGTGCTCTCCACTTATATCAAGTACTTGCTTTGTGGCAATATTTTGCAGAATGGCAAGTTATGCTCCTTTGTAACTTAATCGATCCAACTGAAAATCTCATATGCTTTTAAACACAAGTTTACTGTCATGAGAATAATTATCAATACTTCATTAGTTTTAAAAGATGTATGTGCAGTGCCCTAATATTTACAGTACATTATGAATGCCTTTCATGTTGTCAGTTTTTGTGATTATTAAGTGCAGAAGAGTTCAGGGTATATTCCGTTAGTTCAGTTTAATAGACTGCAGTACTGCTTGTGCTGGTTAGTATTCTTCAGATGTGTACATGGTAAAGCAAACCTTTCTCATTAGGATAACTATACGAATGCTCCCATCCACTTACTAATTTAGAAGGGGTAGAGTGAGTTCTTATTTGGGAAATATTTTGTCAGTAAATGTGTGTAATAAAAGCTGGTGGGATAGAAACGGTTGCTAGAATGAGATGCTTTTACACAAAGATTTTTCAGGTTGTGCCTACTTTATAGTATTTAAAGCATAACCTTCATATGAGCTTTCTAATATTAATTTAAAAGTAGAATAAATAGATAGATACTTTATTAATCCCAAGGGGAAATTCATAATACATTTAGTTGCTGGTACAGGGGCCATTCATTCTTCTGCAATGTTTCCACCTATTGTGATTTTTATTTTTAATAATATAGAAATTGCAAAATATGAAGAGTCATCCTCACTGCATTTAAAACATTTCCTAAGTTGCACCTTGTTTTTGCTGTTCATTTTATGTATGGCTTATCTTGGTAAATGTAGAACTCCCAACAGCAGCAGAAAATTACTTTTTTTTTTGTATTTTTGTATTTCTTTTAAATCTGGTACAGAATAGGTTTTGTTGTTAATCTTGTTCTGATATATTTTTGGCACTTGAGTCTGTGGTTTTTTTTTTGTTTTTTTTCTTTGGAAAATGGCAGAGTTCTAATAATAAGGTCATAAACTGCACTGTTTATTTTACACAACTTTGAATTTTTATTTTTACACCACTGTATTGAAGTTCATTGTTACAGTCTTAAAATTAAGAAATGATTGTTATCATTAATAGAACAGTTTGTAGAAATAACATTAGTATGTTAAGTAATGTTTATATCATTTAATTACACTGTATTAAAATATGTAAATATTTGGAATGGGACAATGTTCATCTAAAGTTACACTGTTAGAAATCTTGGCAATACTGTGATTACCGGTATGTAACACTCAATGTGCACAGTTATAGTATGCATGCAGTGTCTTATGATGATTTTAGCAGTGTCTAAAGAAATGTAACGAGAAAGTTCTCAGTGCATCATGTAAATACTTAATAGCACAAACTACTTTTTACAGGATGTAACTTATCATTTTGTAAATCAAACCATTAAGAATACAGTTTAACCTTTTAAGCTCTTATTTTTTCTAATGTGTTGGCTTAAATTGAAATTAAGTACTGAACAGAAACGTCTTGAGGAAGGTAGCTCTAAAAATACATGAGATATTTATTGCACTTTTTGATTGAATAGTTTTCAGATGGTCTTTAATTGTTTTTAGAAACTGTGAATTGTAGGTGGGGTGTGGTATGTTGGTCAACAGTGTACACATTTCACCCGCATCAGAACTGTTTTGTAGGAAAAAAAAAAAATGATAAATTGTTTTTTGTAAACTGTCTCTTCTGTTTCTTCATTAAAATATATCACAATCTACAGTATGCCCATAATTAAAGTTTCTGTTGCATGTAATAAGTACATGAAATTCTCCTCATTTACACTGTATTATAAATTACCTATATTTGATGACAACAGGTGAAACCCAAAGTACAGTAAGCAGTATTTATTTAGAGGTGTGTGGCTTTCAGAAGCATTTATACTCTAATTGATTCACATTGCATTTGAGTTAACTTCTTTTGACATTGCAGCAGGAAAATTATTCAGAATTTCTTTTTCCCTCAGTGTTATTTTTGGAGTAGGCCTGGCATCTAAGATGTGTTTAAACAGTGCCTATAAAAATATTTACCCCTTGGAAGTTTTCACATTTTATTATTATTACAGTATACATTGAATCAAAGCAGATTGTTTTTTTGACACTGGTAACAGATAAAGGCTTTTTAATAAAGTGAAAACAGAACTTTGCAAAGTGGACAAAATGTATTTCAAATATAAACCACATAATTGATCCCGTAAGTGTTTATCCCTTGCAGGTCAGTATTTAGTAGATGGTAGCCATGACAGCCATGAGTTTGTGTGCACAGGTCTCTCTCACTATCAACTTTGAACTCTGCCATTTTTACACATTTCTCTTTGCAAAGCTGCTCAAGCTCTGTCAAGCTGAATCAGCCTCTAAGTGACCAGCCTTTGTCAACAGATCTGGATGCTTACTCTGCCACTACGGGACACAGACAGTTGTTTTTAAGCCATTTCTGTGTAGCTTTAGCATCATGCTTGGGTTTATTATTTTCCTCCAAAACTAATCTCCTTGCAAGGCACAGGTTTCTTGCAAGGCTGTATCAGGTTTTCTTCCATTGTCTGCTGCCCAAAAAGCATCTCCACAGCCTGATGCTGCCAACATCGTACATTATTCATCTTTGATAATGTGTGCTTTGTTTGGCTTATGTCAAATATAGTGATTACTCCAATTTTTGCCTCATCAGAGCATAGACCCTTCTTTTAGGTGACTTAAGGGTCTCTCTTGTGATTTCTGACAAACTCTAGTTATATGTTTTGTTGTGAAACACCCGGGCAACTGTTGTCTGCACAGTCTCACACACTACTGTAGCTTGCAACTCTTTCAGAGTTCTTAGAGGTCCATTGGTGGCCTTCCTCGCTAATTACTTCTTTTGGTATGATCACTCGGTTTTTGTGGATGGCCTGATCTAGGCAGATTTACAGCTCTGCTATAGTCTCCAAAGGATATTTAGTATTTTACATATTTTCTTGTCTCCATCCCCAGCCTTGTTCTTTTCAACGCTCTCTCCATACAGTTGCTTGTTGCACTCTTTTTTTTTTTTTTTTTTCTTTTTCTTCTTCTTCATGGTGTAAGGCAATGCGCTATACTGACTCAACACAAGTTGCCGCGTCTGGATTAGGTGCATTAAGGCTGCAATCAAATGAAATCCCAGAGAGGTGATCTCCACTGAATGAATTATGGGACTTTTAAGACCAACTAGCAGTTTAGTGATGATTTACGTATATTGTATTAAAAGGGGTGGATACTTAGGCAGACAATTTTTTTGTGTTTATGTATTTGTAAATAATTTATATCACTCTGCAGAGATCTGTTTTCACTTTGACAATAAATAGGCTTTTTCTAGTGATCACTGTCAAAAAATCCAAATGAAATCCACAGTGATTTAATGCTGTATAACAATAACATGTGACAACTGCCACGGGATGAATATGTTTTATAGGCATTGTAAGTATGTGGGCACTAATCTCTAAATAATGGCTGTTACAATGCTAACAGTAGTTGTGGACTTTGAATATATATCTGGAACAATAAAGGCAGACAGCAAACAGTTTGTAGACATTAATGTTTAATCTCAACAAAACATTTCATTTAACAGTCCTCACTTCAAGTCCTACAGTAATACATTTAAAAAAAAAAACCTTACAGTCCACTGACGTGTGTGTATGTGTGTGTGTGTATATATATATATATATATATATATATATATATATATATATGTATATGTATATATATATATATATATATGTATATGTATATATATGTATATGTATATATATATATATGTATATATATATATATATGTATATATATATATATGTATATGTATATATATGTATATGTATATATATGTATATATATATATATATATATATATATATATATGTATATGTATATATATATATATATATATATATATGTATATGTATATATATATATATATATATATATATATGTATATATATATATATATATATATATATATATATATGTATATATATATATATATATATATATATGTATATATGTATATATATGTATATGTATATATATATATATATATATATATATATATATATATATATATATATATATATATATGTATATATGTATATGTGTATATATATATAGATATATATATATAGAGAGAGAGATATTAACTGGAGCAAACTGATGCCTCAATGGCAGGGGAAGTGCCACTTCATTCGACTACAAACCCCTCACCCTCTCAGACAGGGGGTTACGAGTGAAGCTCCATAGAGATCCCATATAACTGCACACTGTCTGTGCATGTGTCAAACGTGGCACACAACATGCTAAGAATTGTATTTGGAATTCTGTAATGAACCTGCTCAACAAAATATATTCTACCTGCAAAGACATATTGGAACTCTAAATTTGTAAATATTAATTGGCAGAACGTTTGTAAAACACTGAGTACTGTATGTCGTGCCTTATTAACATTAAGGAAGTGTTACACAAAAAACTCGACATTTACCCTGTTAAGCAAATGTTTTTCAGTTTCAAATTCCACCTCGATGAGAAATACAGTGGGATACAAAAATGTGGGCAACCTTGTTAATAGTCATTATTTTCCTGTATAAATCGTTGGTTTTCACGATAAAAAATGTCAGTTAAATATATCATATAGGAGACACACACAGTGATATTTGAGAAGTGAAATGAAGTTTATTGGATTTACAGAAAGTGTGCAATAATTGTTCAAACAAAATCAGGCAGGTGCATAAATTTGGGCACCGTTGTCATTTTATTGATTCCAAAACTTTTAGAACTAATTATTGGAACTCAGATTGGCTTGGAAAGCTCAGTGACCCCTGACCTACATACACAGGTGAATCCTATAATGAGAAACAGTATTTAAGGGGGTCAATTGTAAGTTTCCCTCCTCCTTTAATTTTCTCTGAAGAGTAGCAACATGGGAGTCACAAAACAACTCTCAAATGACCTGAAGACAAAGATTGTTCACCATCATGGTTTCGAGGAAGGATACAGAAAGCTGTCCCAGAGATTTAAGCTGCCTGTTTCCACAGTTAGGAACATATTGAGGAAATGGAAGACCACAGGCTCAGTTCAAGTTAAGGCTCGAAGTGGCAGACCAAGAAAGATTTCGATAGACAGAAGCGACGAATGGTGAGAACAGTCAGAGTCAACCCACAGACCAGCACCAAAGACCTACAACATCACCTTGCAGCAGATGGAGTCACTGTGCATCGTTCAACCATTCGGCGCACTTTACACAAGGAGATGCTGAATGTGAGAGTGATGTAGAGAAAGCACAAACAGAGCCGCTTGAGGTATGCTCAAGCACATTTGGACAAACCAGCTTCATTTTGGAATAAGGTGCTGTGGACTGATGAAACTAAAATTGAGTTATTTGGGCATAACAAGGGGCGTTATGCATGGAGGAAAAAGAACACAGCATTCCAAGAAAAACACCTGCTACCTACAGTAAAATATGGTGGTGGTTCCATCATGCTGTGGGGCTGTGTGGCCAGTGCAGGGACTGGGAATCTTGTCAAAGTTGAGGGACGCATGGATTCCACTCAGTATCAGCAGATTCTGGAGACCAATGTCCAGGAATCCGTGACAAAGCTGAAGCTGTGCTGGGGCTGGATCTTTCAACAAGACAACGACCCGAAACACTGCTCAAAATCCACTAAGGCATTCATGCAGAGGAACAAGTACAACGTTCTGGAATGGCCATCTCAGTCCCCAGACCTGAATATAATTGAAAATCTGTGGTGTGAGTTAAAGAGAGCTGTCCATGCTCGGAAGCCATCAAACCTGAATGAACTAGAGATGTTTTGTAAAGAGGAATGGTCCAAAATACCTTCAACCACAATCCAGACTCTCATTGGAACCTACAGGAAGCGTTTAGAGGCTGTAATTTCTGCAAAAGGCGGATCTACTAAATATTGATTTCATTTTTTTTGTGGTGCCCAAATTTATGCACCTGCCTGATTTTGTTTGAACAATTATTGCACACTTTCTGTAAATCCAATAAACTTCATTTCACTTCTCAAATATCACTGTGTGTGTCTCCTATATGATATATTTAACTGACATTTTTTATCGTGACAACCAACGATTTATACAGGAAAATAATGACTATTAACAAGGTTGCCCAAACGTTTGCATCCCACTGTATACTTTTTGTAATATGGGTATTGGAACTATATTGCATTTATGTTATCAGTGTTTTTAATCCAAAATGTTTTGGGAGGACTTGGCATGTTTTTCCAAATTTCTTTAAATTTGCTGGGATCTTTAAGTGATTTTTTTGAAGTACATGCAATCATGTGGACCTGAGGTTTATATTATGTTTTTTAAATATATATTTTATATATTTACATATCTGGTATTGCTCATGGGGAGTAAAATGAATAAAATAAAATGAATTTAATGAATTCCACACCAAACTGAGTTTGTCGGGGTGTGTTCTTGTTCCTACTCTGTTCAATGCTTGCATGGACTGGGTGTTGACTTGGGTCATGGGGTCCAGTGGCTGTGGGGCATCTGTTGGTGAAGAAAGACTCACGGATCTTGACTTTGCTGACAATGCGGTGATCTTCTTGGAGTCAATGGAGGCTCTGATCGGGGCGCTTAAAAGACTGAGTGAGGAATCTGAGTGTCTGGGCCTGCAAGTGTTCTGGATAAAAAACAAAGATCCAGGCCTTTAATGACGTCTTGGGTACAGCCATCAGCAGTGTGTCTGTTTGCGGAGAGAGTGTTGACCTTGTCGAGAGGTTTACTTACCTCAGCAGTGACATTCATGTCTCTGGTGACTCTTCCTTTGAAGTTAGTAGAGAGATTGGGAGAGCATGGGGGTATCGCTCCAGATATCACTAAAAAAGGACGAAGGTCTGAGTCCTGGTGCTTCCTGTTTTGCTGCGTGGGTTACAAGCCATGTACGCTATCTGGTGACTTGAGACGAAGACTGGACTAGCTATGGTACTGTGTCTCTTCGAAGAATCCTTGAGTACCGCTGGTTTGAATCTTTTTGTGTCAAATGAGCAGTTGCTCATGGAGTACAGAATGAGGCACATTACCTGTATTGTGAGGGAGAGTCAGTTATGGTACTATGGCTATGTGGTGTGATTCCCGGAGGGTTATCCTCATAGTTAAGGACCCGAGCAGCTGGACCAGGACAAGGGGATGCCCATGTAATACTTGGCTGCGGCGGATAGCTGGTCATTTCCAGACAGTGAGACTGGACAGTGCATCTGCTTGGGGGGTCACCGGGATCTCAAGTTGTTTTGTTGTGTGGTGGGTGCGGCCACACGCTGTACCAGTGTATGCTCCCCAATTTCACCTGACCTGACACACTAAACACTAGTCTTTAAAACAGAATTGGAATTTTATATTGAAATCTTTCCGAATATTAAAAATAAGAATGTAAGAGTCAATGATATGTTAAATTGTTTATGTAAATTAGTTAAATACCCCTGACTTTGGCTGATATGTCTCATAAGGAAAACAAGTTAAAGGTTAATTCCACATTGAAAAGGAACGAAGGTAAAAGACACAATGTTTTGGCTGTTAAGCCTTCATCAGGTGTACAAATAAAAAGGAAAGAGCAGGTAACACAGAGAGAAGGGGAAGGAAGGAACAACGCCAGGGCAGATGAAAGGAGGAAGGCTATGAAAAAGCTGCCATTGAAGAGGATGAAGGGAGGGATCAAAAAGTTAAGAGTCCTGGAGAAATAATGTGATCCCGGGCACAGAATGAGCTTCGCTTCTTCTGATGTTCCTTGAAAAGTGTCTGAAGCTCTGTAAAAGAACACAAACCGAGAAATCAGTGAGGTTATTATCAGGACATGTTACTAAGCTGTTTAAGGTCTTTAATTTTAATGGCTCAAACATGTCCCCTGGAATAGGCTGCTGGCTGTCCCCTTGTTACACTGATGTGCATGGCTGGACTGTTCCTATAAGTAAGATTTTAGACAGGTGACAAGTCCAGTATTTAATATCAAATACACCTGAAGGACCAGTAAAATGGTTTTGTTGGTGACATTTTTAAGTGATGCAGTGGCTCCTGTTAGACCTCAAGTGTCTGGTGGGGAGTATGGCTCTCCTCTTTGAAATGAGCTGCGGTTGAGAAATTTGTGTAGATTAGGTGGTCAGTTAAGAGATCAAGGGAGGGTTAAGAAAAAAGGCTCCTGTGGAATGATCAAGTCTACAAAAGGGTGACATTTTGATAACTAAACCGTGGGAGTGTTTGGTGGAATGGGAGGACAAACGAGACGTGGGTTTCATTGTTGGGGATCCTCTTGGAATGCTTGTTAGAAGGTCTACTGCTGGCTTGATTGAGGGTCCTGTCCACAATGTGAGGGGGGTAATGTCTATCAATGAAGAAACATCTCATTCTGAGTGCTTCATTATATGTTATAAGCTGTATTCCTTAATAGATGTTGTTATGAGGGACATCCAGAAAGTTTCTGCACTTTTTTTTAACTGTATTTATTTAGAATTTCGAAAACACATGACATCATTTTTCTACATTGTCTCCTTCTTTTGCGATGCAAGTTTCCTAGTCACATTACTACTCCTCCCGCCATCACCGTTTCCAATGAAAATATAAAAGTGTGGAAACTTTGAACATCCCTCATAATTACAGGGCGAGTCAAAATTATGTTAACATCTGAATGGCGGAAACAATTTATTCACAAAACATACTTCATATTTGCAAGATGATTTACAGGAATGTCTCAACCTGTTCACCATCATGTTACCATATGTGGCACATAAATTGTCCACAAAAATTGTATATTAAGTATATACATAGCAGTAGCATTAGTTTTAACATAATTTTGACTCACCATGTATTTATATTATTAAATTGTTTTTTGGTTGTGAATAAAGTATTATTAGAAATTCAAACAAAGCCCGTAGGCCTATATCTAAATAATAATGTTCAGTATTGCATACACACTGAATGAATTATCACATTTTTTAAGGACTATTTTCTTCAAAATAAAAATTGCACAACTTGCTATATTGCTATTATTATGTAAATAAAATAATTGATGAAATATATAACAGAGGAATGTTATCTTCTTCTTTCGGCTGCTCCCGTTAGCTGTATTTTTGTATGATTTTTTAGAGGAAGCGACAGAGATCAATGTTAAATAATTGAGAAATCTCAGGATCAATCCATACTTAACTATCTAAATGGAAAATGTTATGCCACAAATTAAACTCAAGTTAATATGTGAATTGTTTGACAAAAAAATGTATCCCCAACAAAATCCTTTTAAAATCCTTTCCTTTTATCGTCTTGTAGCAGGTGGCTAAGTAAATTTCCTGGGGACGTGACTCCCTTATGTTCATTCTGCAAAAATGAAGACGAACATGAATAGCTGATCGTGTATTTTATTGCCGTGTCCACACAGAAGTATTCTGGTCAGTGGTTGATGCTTTCTCGTTAGTATGTTCTTAAACACTTGTACTGATTAATAGAAGTTATGTTTTTATTTTGCACGTGCGTTTTACACATCTACTGGCGTCAGCGAAGCGGGAGACGCCGATGACATCACGCAGGACAGAGAAATGCGCCTTAGCATTCCCTGAATTGATTCGTATGATTCACTGAAAAGAGTAATTCAAAAAGAATGAATCGTTCGCGAATTGCCAATCGCTAGACACAAATAAAGACGATTGTTCATTAGGTCCACTTCAAGTACTTTGAGACGAGTTCCAGTCTGCAGCTTCTCTATGTTGGGCTGCGTCGTATGTTTGTGTTTTTTTTTTTTATGAACCCGGAAGTAGTTTCGTTGAGGACGTCGGACCCGGAAGTTTCGAACTCAGTTGGGAAGCACGTGTCGCGTTTAAGCCGTCCGACTGACAAGAGTGAGAGGAAACCGCAGTGTGTTAAATAGCCCTTGGAGAATGGAAGGCTTGCTAGCGGAATACACGTCGCGCATTCAAGAGCAGGTAGGAAAAATAACATCGACGATCAGCAGGGGTGTTTTGTAACGTTCGTCGCAGACCATGTCACGCATTCACAAATGATATTAGATGCGCAGGGAGGGAGCGCCGCCTGTGGACTTTTCTGACAGTTGCCGGGTCTGGATGTGCTTTCATTTTAGCCATTGCACTGAAGGACGGGCAACTTTTGCTAGGCATCTAACAAGAAAACGAAGCGACCTTTCCTGTAAATTCTAATAACGAACATTCTATAGGCGCACGATTTCATGATTTTTTTTTAATTGAACTTCAAACATGTAATTTGTAAGTTGATTGAATAAAAGTGTAAACAAATGCTGTTTTGGTATTTTTTAAACTCATTTTACGTTTATTTGCGTAGCAGACTCTTTTATCCAAAGAGACTTACAAAACAGATCAACATGTTCTCAGGGGACCGTTTGGGAACAAGTGTGACAAGGCAAGGGCTATAAATCGATCGTCCCAAGTGAAGAGCGCAGAACAAACTACGAGCTGGTTACAAACACCTAGCCGAATGGAAGAGAGCGACTCGTTCCACCAGCTAGGAGGTACTCGTGAAAAAAAAGTCTAAAGTGCATCACCAAACGCCAGGACATTGTAGATTAACTGTTGTATGTGAGAGACTGTAATCAACTGAGCAAATGATCTGCCACGTCATCTGTGGCACCTAATGTGTTCAGTGTTATGTACTGTGATTATTATTATTAGATTTAAATTTGCCTGTTTTTGAGCCTCTTGTTTTATGTTTATTATTGTATTTGCAAGGAACATTCATCAGCAGATCTGAGTGGTCAGAAAGGAGCATTGGACCTCACAATTGTTTCCAACCAGATTTCTCCACAATGCTTAGGATAAAGACAAATTTTTCCTTGATTTACCCCTCTTCTCATTATTTTAAAATACAAATCAAACCATTCATATGTGATCAAAGTGCACATTGCAGACTTTCATTTAAGGGGATTTGCAGACATTTCAGTCACGCAACACTTTTTCTACAAGGTCCCCCATTTTCAGGGTACTATAATGTTTGGGACGATTGGCGTCCCAGGTGTTTGTGATTCCTCAGGTGGGCTTCATTGCTTCATCAGATACCTCAGCTTGTTTCTACCCTTTGGAGTCTGCAGTTGCTGATGTTCAATATGAGAAGAAGAGCTTTGCCAATGAAATTCAAAGAAGCCATTATGAGGCTGGCAAAGAAGAATAAGTGCATTAGAGACATCAGTAACACCTTAAGGTGACCTAAATCAACTGTCTGGAATAACAGCAAGAGTAAAAAACCATCTGGATAGCTCAGTAATCACAAAGGGACTGATAGGCCAAGGAAAACCCTCATTGCTGATGCCAGAAGAATCCTCTCTACGGTAAAGAATAAGCCCCCAATGCCTGCATGACAGATCATAAACTGTCTTCAGGGGGCAGATGTGGACATGTCAAAGACGACAATCAGCAGAGAAGACGTCGGGAACAGAAATACCGAGGCCACACTGCAAGATGCAAACCACAGAAACAGGATGGCCAGAATACAGTTTGTGATGAAGGACTGAAAAGAGCCCGAAGATCTCTGGAAAAAGGTCTTGAGGTCAGAGGAGAAGTGTGGAGATGAACAGGAACTGCTCAAGATCTAAAGCAGACCACCTCATCTGTTAAATATGGTGGTGGGGGTGTTACGGCTTGGATAGGTATGGCTGCCACACATCCTGGCACACTCCTCTTCACTGATAGTGGAACTGCTGACAGCAGTTGCACAGTGAATTCTGAGGTGTATAGAAACATCTGAACTGCTCAAGTTCCAGTAAATGTCTCCAAACGGCGCTTCATCCTATAACAAGATAATAAGCCAAACATACTGCTGAGGCAACACACAGGATTTATTCAAAGCTAAAAAAAATGGACAATTCTTAAATGAACAAGCCAGTCATCCAGTTTAAATCAACTGAGCAGGCCTTCAGTATACTGAGGAGAAAACTTAAGGGGACAAAACAAGCAGGAACTGAAGATGGCTGCGTTAGGGGCTTGGCAGAGTGCCACCAGAGAAGATCCTTCAAGCAGTAATTGAGTGCAAAGAATATGCGACAACAAAGTCCTAAATATGATGGCTTTAACAGGCCTGCCATTGCTGTATCCCGAACTTTGTTACCCTGAAAATGGGGGTTGGGTGAATCATGTAGAAAAAGTTTTGGGTGAAAGAAATGTATGCAAATCCCCTTAAATTAAAGTTTGCCATTTTTAATTTAAACTGTGGAGCAGAGGGGTAAGTCAAGGAAAAATGTGCCTTTGTCCCAAACATTATGGTGGCCACTGTATCAATATATAATATATATATATATATATATATATATATATATATATATATATATATATATAATTCAGTAAGGCAAGGCAACCATGGAAAGCACGGCGGAAGGGGCGTAGATTCACTAAGCCGCCGACAAGTGAGACACCTATGACGCACGCAGGAAAGGGCCACGCCCACCAACTCCAGGACCATTGGATACGACGACAACTAGCAGAGCCACGCCCACCAACTCGGACGCGACGACACAGAAAAACCGGCGTCATTTATATTCGTCTGTCGTAGAGGTCACATGCAGCTCCGACCCACGTTGACTGTTCATAGAGGCATGTTTCTCGGAGGTGAATCGCCATATGCAGCGTGTAAAACTATTTGCGAGGGGTATCCCATGGGATCCTTAAAACATTCCTTTACAACTGAGGTTAAAACACAATGAAGTGAGCAGTCTTTAAAAAACGAGTTTTCGGTTACGACGCACGACCGCGTGCACCATAGCAAACTGTTTTACACGCTACATACAGCAATTTGTATCCACGACAAACATGCGTCTTCTTGGATGCTCCTGCACTTTGTACACACCCCCCTCCCACCTCGCTACCACTACGGTCGGGTGTCTTGGTTGATTATATATACAAAGGCAGCCAAAACCACACAGAGCAATGAAAAGTCTACGTGAGTCACAGCTGCATCTGGACTGTACAAACACAACAACGACTCGAGAGTGACGAGTTGGAGGTGGGCACACGAGCAGGCAGTGCATACTGAACGAGAAATCAGCAGACTAACATGACGGAGGGAGCGGAGTGGACATCCTTCTCCTCTCCTCCCGTTCCACCCTCCGCGCCTGAGCACCGCACGGACAATTGTGTGTTGGTTCGTTCCGTGCATTGGTTAAAACCCAATGAAGGAGGCAGTCTTTAAAAACCAATAAGCCCTGTGCCTCTGTTTCATTACCGTCTCACCTGCTTCACTAATGCAGGCCCTGCAACAGTCGAGACGCTCTCTCGGCAGCTGACCTTCTCTGTGCCTGACTGGTTCACACAGAGGCACCACATGACCAGGCGGTGTGAATGCTTCGAGAACGAGGGTGGACGCGACAGGACTATCTAAGAAGAGGCATGTTTGTCACGGATGTAAATCGCTGTATGCAGCGTGTAAAACAATTTGTCGCGAATGTGAATCGCTGTATGCAGCGTGTAAAACGCTGTATTGTATGTTGCCCTCTCCAGAGTTGCATCTTTTCATTCACCTACAGTCGTATACACAATGAAGTAAGCAGTCTTTAAAAACCGAGTTTTCAGTTGCAACGCACGACCGCGTGCACCATAGCAAACTGTTTTACACGCTACATACAGCAATTTGCATCCGCAACAAACATGCGTCTTCTTAGATGCTCCTGCACTTTGTACACACCGCCCTCCCACCTCGCTACTATCGTGGTCGGGTGTCTTGGTGGATTATATATAGAAAGGCAGCCAAAACCGCACAGAGCAATGAACAATCTACGTGAGTCACAGGTGCATCTGGACTGTGCAAAGATGACAACGACTCGAGTGACGAGTTGGAGGTGGACACACGAACGGGCAGTGCATACTGGACGAGAAATCGGCAGACTAGCATGATGGAGGGAGCGAGTGGACGTCCTTCTCCTCTCCTCCCGTTCCACCCTCCGCGCCTGAGCGCCGCACTGACGATTGTGTGTTGGTTCGTCCCCGGCATTGTTGCAATGTTGCTTTTCTTGCTGATTTATTACATTACAGATTTTTCAAATATTAATTTTCTCCCTGTGCTTAAAAATTATTAAAAAATCGGCCCGATTATGCGGCGTATGGTATGCCGCGGGTTGGCTAGTATTATATATTAGGGTGAAGTGGTGGCTCTGGCAGGAAGGCTCCTACTCCATTGGTCCCCTGAACAAGGCCCTTAACCTGAAAAATTGCCCCAGGGTGCTGTACAATGACAGACCATGCTCTCTGACCCCCAAAGATTATACAAAAAGACTGATAACACTCGTTTTCAGTTGTTGTGTCTTGGTTTATTTTCTTGTATCTGTGTAATGGTGCCATAAATTTCCCTCTGGGATAATCAATTCTAACTAATAATCCTAACCTAGATGCAGACAGACTGGGCAATGGCAGAGGTTAGAATTACACAGGACGATTCACTTGAAAGAAGCCCCGAATATTCTGTTGTAACTCCCGTTTGGAGGAAGAAATCTGATCCAAAAAATACGCTATATACCTTGACGCATGTGTAATCGATTGCATTACATTCGATGCTGGAAGTGGTTTCTGTTCCATGTTCATGAACGTTTCATCAAGCGTCTTGGGGGAGGGTATAGCAGCAGTTTCACGTTGGATGTGTTCTTTCAAATCTTCCACAATGCGAGACTTGTTCCAATAGACTTTCCCTTTGATAATGCCCCAAAGGAAGATGGTCTGGTGCTGACAGATCCGGTGACCGTGACAGCCAAAGCCCCTTTGAAATTACCCTGTTGCTGGAGCAGAACTCAATTTCTGCCATGCTCCTTGCCGATATGTGACACACTGCTCCATCTTGCAGGAAGTAACCTTCCGTTAACCTATGATCATCCAGTTGATTCTGACATCGCTTAAACGAATTGGTGAGCCAATAGGTTCGCACCATGAAGACGCGCTGGTCAATACTGTACACCACCATCCTTATGAGAAGTCTAGTGACGGAGTGAAGGAGTAGGGGTGGTATGTACCCAAAAGTTGCAAACGGAGGTTAAACGTCGCGACAGCTGTCCGGCACTTATCTCATCGCTCTGACGCAGAGACGTCCCAGCTTGTTCGAAGTTTCATATACTAAGGAGCACATAACACGTTGTTTCGTTCAGATTGCTACATCCTAGCGAGAGTTATTACAGAATATTAGGGGCCTCTTTCAAGAGAATCTCGCTGTACTTCCCATATATACTTGCGTTTAAGTTCTCCCGCGGATAACTCAGGGTTTGATTTTATTGTATATTTTCCGGTATTTTATAATGTTGATTGTATAAGATTATGATATGCCAACGACGACTTTAGAGACTAACCACGGAGCACACTGCCTTATTTTTCCTATGTATTGTGCCTATGGTAATACCCAAACTATTCCAAAGCAACGTTTGCACTATTTTGTGTTTTTTGTATCTCGCACCTTTATCGCAAGAGCATCCCTTATCTACGATGGAGCGGTCAATCAGAAGAAAATATGAAGCTGGTTTTAAATTAAACATCGTTGAAGTAGCAAAAGAAATTGGTAACTGTGCCGCAGCAACATTTGATGTGTCTGAGAAACTGATGTGAGACTGGAGTAGGCAAGAAGATGTAAAAAAATAAAGTTTTGAATGGGCGTACAAGTCGGGTCTGATTTTTATGATCAATATTTCAGGTTTCAAAACCCGACTTATACGCGAGTATATACGATAATTGCCATTTGAACACAGTGGCCCATGTCAAATACTAAAAATAAACGTTTAATCCTTTATTTATTGAAAGAGGGAGGGGAAAAAATAATAAAAAAAAATTATGCTGGCACCTAGTAATTTTTATAGTGTCGGGTATTTTTGGCTGTTAAGGAAAAACTAAGCAAAAATGAAAACAATAATAAATGTAAGAAACAAAATAAGAACAGCAGCTGCAGATGTTTACCAGTTTGCAGTCTCTTCTGTCCTGCTACCAGTAAACTTCAAATGTGGTTCTTTGAGGCCACTGCCAGATGAGAAGTTGTGCAAGTTACGGTTGGTATTGCTTCATTGCCAGATGACCTTTCCAAACCTTGTGGTTTGTTAGCAATGGCTAATATGGCGTCACTTATGGGTAAACTGAAATGCTGTAAGGCATCCTTTGTGCCTTATAAGTCTGCCTTGCACCCTGGAGATCAGTGAACAGAAGCTTTGAAAGTTGCTCAGGACTTTTGTTGCACCCCACACAGTTAAAGATGGTTGGTTTCAGTCTCCCCTTTCATGCAGTGCTTCACTATCACTATCACTAGAACTAGAATGCTGTCTCTGCTGTTGCTGAAAAACTGTCACTGTCACTTTTTTTCATTGGCACGCTTTACATTCTGACAGCTCGTATTCCTTTCCCCTGGTGCTGTGAATGGTGTCCATCAGCCATCCTCCATTACTATCTGCAGTTCACTGGAGACATATGAACTTGGGTGGGTGACAATATGTGTGTGTGAGTGGTACTGAATGAGTTATCTCGGAGGTAACGGAAAAGAGAACTGGATTGGCCAGTCTACTGGCAGAAATACATGTTTGATAAACAAACAGCAAATATTTATTTCATACATCCTGATTCATTTCAGGGACCCCTGGGCTGCAGTCCACAAATCTGGCTGTTACAGTAAGTTAAATGCAAACTCTAAATTTTCCCTTTCTGGATGTATTCTTGAATGTGACGAGTGCCCCTACCAGAGTTTTAAGTGGGCTGCAAAATGGTTGGACAATATGACTGGAAAAGGGTGAGTGTGGACTAGAGACATATTTGGGCCCGCAAACGTCTTTTTGAATTCCCTTAAGTGTACCAAACCTTTTTTTTTTATTGATTTTATTAAAATCAAATAATATTCCATACAAATAATTCAAGTTTTACAAAAAAAGGTTCAAAACACATCAACCCCCACCCCTGAGAAAGAGAACTAGGCCAACAGAGTAAGACTTTAAGCTAGTAAAAATAAGTAAATAGATAAATTAATAAATGAATAAAGATAAATGGAGTAAAAGACGGGAGAGAACCTGCTGCCTCAATTTAAATGCTTATTCTAAAATGTTATTGATCAGATCCTGCCAGGTTTTGAAAAAGTTTTGTACAGATTTTTTCCAGTTTCAAATAGTATATAACCTTACACTGACTTAAAATAGAAGAGAGAAGATTCTTTCAGTTGAGCAAGATAAGTCTACATGCTAATAGTGAAGTAAAGGCAATTCCAGTTTGTTTGTCCTTCTCCACTTTAAGCCCCTCTGTTAGCCCACCAAACACAGCTGTTAGTGGATTAGGAGGGATTGTGACACCAAGGCAGTCTGACAAGCAATCACAGATTATTGTCCAAAATGATGTTAATTTGATGCGAATGTGTGGCCCAATGAGCCTGGAGCTCGATTGCAGCGTTCGCAGGCTGGATGTTGCCCTGGAAAAATTTAAACGAGAGAGATGCATGTGCTTGATATATAATTTTGAGTTGAATAATTGTATGCTTTGCACATATGGAACTCGAGTGAATTCTCTGCATTGCTTCCTTCCACTCCTTTTCTGAGTTGAGTGAGAGCTCCTTTTCCCACTGTACTCTGGGTTCTTTGAAAGGGAGGGACTGTAAAATGGTTTTATATATTATGGAAATGCTGTCTGAGTCCTTAAGACCGATCAATATTTTTTCTGGCATAGAGGTAGGTAGGTAGGAGTTGAGGAAAGTTGGGCAGGTTCTGTTTAACAAAGTTTCTAATTTGAAGGTAGTGAAAGAAATGTCTTGCTGGAAGTGTACCAAACTTTCGGTCACCTATTTGATACCAGATAAGGGGTAGACGAGAATTTGGGATTTGTCAGACAATATCCTGCTCTAAGGTTCTCCTGATTTTTGCCTTCTCTGTTGATTTTCTTGTTGCTCTCAACCCAGGACCTTATTTCTAAATAATGCATCCAATCATTCCACCCATTCTGCTCTCTGTGGGTTATCTCTGCATCTAATTATTAACACTTAACCGATTCATAACTTTTTAAATCATTGTATGTTTATAGGTCATTAGTCCATTTTCAATAGTTGCAAAATCAATCTTGATTGTATATTTTGTCTTTTTGACTCGAACCATAGTAACAGTTAAAAAAGGAAACAATGATCACCATAATTAAGTTAAAATGCAGAAAACTAAATCATTGCATCAGAATTCCTTAGCAGTGCTACTAGTTCATCAGCATGAAGCTATTTTTTATATTTGTGGAGGCAGTAAACAAACTAATGCAGTTGTTATGTGTTTGCTTCATTTGTACATAAATAAATAAAATTGTAATTCAGAATTTTGTGATTTGCCCTTGATGAAGCAGGTAGTGGCGTAGCAGGGTTGAGATTGTTAGGTCCCAGTGCCGAGCCGACGCCACATTGCTCAGCGTCTGGTCAGAAGGGATGTCAGTTGCTGAACTTGTTGCCAGGCCATATCGGTTTATATGACTGACAATCGTCAAATTTTGCAACTGTGTGCCGACCTTCTAACACAGTCGTGCTTGTACCTTTCTATAAAAGCCAACAATGTGTTGCCTGATGGAGTCAGTGCTGTGTGAAGAGCTGAAAGCTATGGTGAGTTGAGCCGCAATCGTGGCTGTTTTTTTCTCTTTTTTTAAATTTTGTCCTGGCATATAAAATATGAAACATCAGGCAGATGAGCTTCTCTTCTCTTTATGATGTGTAAAACCCTCACATTCCATATTCCTCACCGCTACATTGCTACACAGAACCTGCCGTTACGACTGAAGACATAATTGTCGGGTCGAGGTAGAGTGAGTCTCTGGGTATGTCAGACTAGACCACTGGCTTTCAAAGGAGCGCCCCGCCGAGTGCCCTCGACTCATTAAGGTTATAGGCTACCTTCACATTACAA